>NW_008795672.1:295744-310744 GCF_000699145.1 Aptenodytes forsteri | reverse complement strand
ATATGCTTGCCCTCGTTCAGTGAGTGCGGCTTCATTCCTAATTAAGAATTGCAGTAATCAACCAAGAGGCTTATTGTGTGAAGTTGAGGAGCCAAAATTATTTGTGAATTCAGTTCAGATTCAATGGATTTTTTTTTACCCATGTAGAAATGTTTCATTTCTACATTTTGTAACAAAGTGCTTTCATTTTGTAGTAAATCTAATTTCCTTTCTTAGAGTGTGAAATGGTAATTTTGTTTTGCCGTAAAGACTATTCTTGGGTTGATCCAAGCCACTAGTATTGTTGTGAGGTTTTTTTGAAGTTTGGTTGTCAGCTTGAAAAAATTAACTATTTGCATAGTTGGTTACATGAGACAGATCAACAGCTCTGGAGCCATATCTGAGATCAGGGTCTCTGCCAAGAAACAGGATCAACTGACGAGACTGGACAGCCTCCCTGCATTTATTTTGCCACGGGCAAAATGATGTATCCAATATGTTCCTTACAAAGCTTTGGCTTTTCTGGGTACGGGGTAAGAAAGGGTACGTATAAGGTAATGTTTTGCTGCTTTGTTTAGAACTAGTTTATAATTACTTTTATAACTTTTCTAAGTACTTCTTCTATAACTTTTTACAGCTACTTCAGTTCCACCTGTATTTTATAGGTCAACAAATTTACCAAATTCTGGCGCAATGTTTTTTTTGTGTCTGGGGCCTCAGAGAAGTCTCTGAGCCAGTGCCCCTAAATAACATGTTGCTGGAGGATAGACGTTGTGTGCAACCTAGAAATGAGAGCAATCGTGGCCTGTTTAGGAGTTATTAACCCATCAGGAAACCCTTTCCAAACAAATATGATTTATAAAGTGTTATTACATTGCTGCTACAGCATCATCCGGCAACTCAATTAGAAATGCAAAAAAATGCTGTTTGAAAGCCCATTTTGGTCAATGAAAAGACACCATCAATGTCAATGGTGTGTCAGGCCAAATTCTATGGAAATGAGTCCACTATCAAGGGGTGACCTTTTTCACTGAACTGAAAGAAAAATGCGCTTAGATTCAAAACCAGAGGAATGTGATGTGATTCCAGCGTGTGTGTTTGTTGTTGTATTTATACCAGTGCATTTCATACCTAAAGAGAAGTCTTCGCTGTAGTTCAGCCATTTACTTTACACTTTAGTTTGGATTTAACCCTCCATCTTCTGTGGCATCATTCAGCCTGACTAAAACAAAATACCTTAGGCTGTTTTCTTGCCTTTCTCACTGCCCAAATGGGCACTATGGATTATGCCTAAGGTTTCTGCCCTCCTGTGAACTATTATGGCATGGTCGTCTTTGTGCAGGAATCCTTTATATGTAGCATTTTCATCTTCATAGTCTCAATACGTACACGTGTGTGTGTATATATATCTATATATGTATTCTTAGAGGTGCTTCAGCTTTTTTTCTTTTTGCCCAGTCATCTGGAATTACTCTCAAGCTTTCTGTAAGGTTGAGTCACTTTGTGCTTCTCATCTGGGCTTGTCAGATTTTGTTATAGAAATAGATAGTACTTGGCTGATTTTACACACCTCTTCTTTTAGCTTTGTTTCTACTACTTGCAAGTGCTCTCAAGCGTGTGCCCGCTAAAAGAAGGTCCTTCCTAGTTTAGATCTCTTTTGATTAGTATCTCACAATTTCATGATAATTTTTGAAGCCTGGGCGATGCTGTACACAATAGTGTTTATTCTTAAGTTTCCTACATGGATTCTACAGTCTGCTGACGAGTGCTGACCCAGAGCTACAGCTGCAAAATGGTTTGCAAGTATAACAATTATAAGTATTTCCTTTTCATTCTTAACATTGTGCTATGTGAGCCCAGACAGTGATGGTTTCAGCTACACGAGGGCTTCATGAACATGTAACAGCAGATGCTAGTGTAGAAGGATAATTCTCGGCTCACTTGTGCATTTTGCATTTTAGGCCCTTTATGCATTTTTTGGGTTAACCAATGATACCTACCTATGTAGCAATGTTATCTTTCCCACGGGCTTTTTTTATACTGGCAGTTTGGGGGGAGGAGATATTTCCAAAGGTCATCACGCAAGCTAATAAACTATTTTAAATGAGATGATGTTGAACTTCTCTCTTAAAATTCACTTTTATCCATATATTTTTTGTTTTGAACCAAGTCATTGTACAATATTCCTATTCATAGATGCCTCCAAACAGATAACTGCTTTCTTCACATTTTTGTTTTTCTCTCTATGTGCCTGCATATATTTATTTGTACCATTTTTGCCAAAAATAACACATCTTTTCAAGATGGAAGCTGATTTTACCTGCCTGACACCTTGCCCTTCGTACTTGTTATCTATATATCATTCTACACTTGCCTCGTCATGTATTGCACGCAAATGTGGTCTCTGCCATTTGCTTACCCTTGTATTCTCTCTGTGTGCCTTGGTATGCCTTTTAATTAGATGCACTTCTGTTCTTTCATTGCTTGTTAACCCTTTCTTTTGAGAAGCAGTTTGCCTTAGCCCTGCAAATACCCTCTGTTTTTTTCCAAAGTCAAGTCCATTTCCCTCAGTAACCTTGATTTCACTAGCTATCAGTTATACCACAAATAATTCAGCCTCTAATTAGTCCATCTGTTAACTATTCAAGTACACATGACTTATCTTTATTATGTAACATAATGGTCAGTCGTCTTACCTGCAAGTGATATTTTGGTATGAAAAATATGGTTTTCTACTTATGACATTCCCATGTTGCCAATGTGCCCCCTATGGAATATATTGCAGATGACATGCTTTTGTAGTCTGTGCCAAGGAAAGTGATAAGGATTTCACCCTCTCTGATTTTTTTTTTTCCTGCATTTGTTGCTTCCAAGAAAGTGCAGAGGCTTTGTAGTTACCTCCTCCTTTTTTTTTGCCAGATTTTCTTCAACTTAGAGAGGTTGATGCTAACGAATTTTGTGGAAAAAGATTTACCTCTGATAGAAAAGGCAGAATAATTTTGACCTTAATTTCCTAATGCCAGTTGTATGGGACAAGGCTAGATTTCTGTCACATGATGAGAGTTGGTGCTCATCAACCACATGAAATATCTAACCTATATTTTCCGATACGGCACAGAGTTGCGAACTTTTCATCCATTCAAGATTGTCACAATCTAGAAGACTGAATATTATTTGCCATCAACAGTGCTGTGACAGATGTTCAAGTTTCTAAACTAATTTTCATAAATTTTTTTTGTTTCTGTTTTTCTACAATATTTGTCATTATTTGGGAAAAAAATGCATTTTGTGGAAGGTTGCATTTGAGATTTGGCTTCTTTGGAACACAAGAGTGAGTACGGATAAATGCAAACCGTAGCAGCATTACTAGACTGTAGCTCTTGTATATGCGCTCACAAGGGTTTATAAGAGTTCAGCTTATTCTGACCCAGAAGAACTATCATATGCTTGATAGTTCTTTATTATTACACTCTCCCCACAAAATGGGGAAAATGCATCTGAAGCCAGAGGAAAGTTCTCCTATTGCATTTCGTTAAAGACTGCAGTGCTGAAAAGATGCCTTGTACAATTTTATTTTCATGGGCTCAAAATTGGGCTGAAACCATATGTCGTTGAAGGTCTCGTGTTTTCTCAACTCATGGAGAGATTTCAAGCAACTCAGCTAGCAGTAATAGGTTTCTTAGAAACTGGACAAGAATCTTTTGAATTTTACTTATGTAAAACCTCCATTGCAAATGTAATTTGTTAGAAGTCTGTCGCCTACCTTGAAAACTGTAAGATTATACCCTCCATGCAGAATTTCACACAGCTATTTTTAATGTTGTCCTCCGAGTTCCATGTAGCCTTCTTACAAACTAGCCAACAATTACGGCAACATGTTGTTCAATGTTATCTCTAAATCTCCTTTATTCCTTCCACAATTTAGTGAGTCCCAAAAGTTCTTTGATGGGACAGAGAAGAATTAATGCCAAAGTTGAATGAGTTACAGCCGCTACCACCTAATTAAAATGATTTTGTGCCAGTTGCTTTTGTTGGGTAGGATCCACACATAATATAATTTTAATCCTGTTTATATACACTCCTGGGACAGATTTGAGATCAGCGTTGCCATTTAAGTGAGGTTAATCAAGCATACTGTATGCAGCTTTTGTTTCTCTGTTGTGTGTGAAAGGTGACTACAGCTGATGGGATCCTGACTGGCCGTTCGCTGCGAAAACCACTACTTTCTTGTTAACAGAGTGTCTGATCATTAACCTAACCCCAGCCCCAGTGACTCTTTCTGCCTGGTCCTTGGAACTGTACAGCTGTTGTTATTCACAGAGGAGCTTATAGTTATGAACTGGGTCGTACTGGCAGTGGATATGTGACTGTACAGAGGGTAGAAAACAAGTGAAAAATAATTACATCTTCCCTAAAAACAAACACTATTTTTTGTATTCTTGGTGCGTTTTATGTATATATAAAGGACATTACGGCAAAATGAAAAAGACCCTCATAAAAATCCTTCTTGAAAAGTATTGTTGCTGACAGCCGTGACCTCTGTGAGTCTGCATGTTTACCCATAATTCATAATTAACAAAGACATTAGAACTGCCACTAGAGGATTCTGGGCTTTATTTCTTTCTAACTGGGCAGTACTAATGCTGGAAGTGCTCCCAATTCAGTGATTTAACATTTCAGGAAATCTTGGAGAGGCAGCAGAAGCCTCCTTATATAGTTCATACTCTGGGACTGTGGTTATACAGATATGGCTGAGATAATTATTCAGCTCTTGTTATTGCTGTAGTTCTGCACCTGATCCCTGAGCCATTAGAGCACTCTGCAGGTTATTACAACTATCAAACATCAAGGTCTCTTTTCTAGTCTCTCGACTATGTGGTTATCATTTTACTTCTTTTAAATCCTCCATCTGCGGAGAAAGCTTCTGTGCTCTAACTTGGAGATCTGCTAACGCTTTTTTTTTTTATGACTTCCCAAATGAGGCCCTTTTCTTACCAGCACATTAACATAAAAATATAAACTTAGAGTTTCTCCACTTGTGTTGTTTTTATTTTCTCCCTCTTGTTGATTTCTTCTTTGAGACACCATGCATCTACACTTTAATCCATGCAGAGAATGAGCACAGAGAGGTGGGGGTCTTCAGAACCACGAAAACCCACAAAATCTCCCCAGGTTGATATTGTTTCTGATGGTGGGTTAAGTTAGCGTCGATTTTTAGCTGATACACTTCTTGGCTTTACATACATCTTTACCTCATTGCTGCTTTTCAAGCTGGACAAAAATGGAATGAAAATGGAATTGTACCTTTAAATGAGGCTTTGACTCTCCTGTACTTCAAGAGTCATTACTTTGTGTGCTGTAGGTGGGTTGTCCTCAGCATTGAAGATGGGGAAGCATGTTGGAAAAAAATCTTTGGTGTATGTGATAACATCAGTCTATTGTCACCTGGCTTTAACTGATTACCTAAAAACAAGACCAAAAATATGATCAAAATCACGTAAGTCTGAATATCCTAGTCCTTCTTTTAGGTATTCAGGGTGCAGGCTGAATATTCAATCAGATGATGATATTTAAGATAATTTTGTAAAGTAAGAGCCTAGAGCAGACCTCTGTGGGCTGCATCATAAGGGAAAACAAGGAGCTAATGCTGCTTTATGCGCTAGGGAGCTCAGCTTTTTGAAATCTGTGTTTTGCATTATATCAACAAAACACCTGCAAAAGGCATTCCATCAGCACCAGGCAAACTGATAAGGGATCTAATCCACCAAGAGTCAGGGGCAGTCACAAACAGTATGGCAAAAGGAGGAAACATATGGTCGCCTTACTTAATATTGCTGTACTGTCGTCCCACAACATATTCCCCTAAATGGGCATTAGCTTTATTGGTAGATCAGAAGGATGTGGAATGCAGGAGAAAATAAAAACATTGTATATGTGGGGTTTTTTAATTTTTTTTAAACACTATGCGTAATTTAACAGATATATAATTTATGTTAGACAGAGGAATAAATGTATAATGCATATTATACTATTTTTAAAATCATAGATATTAGTGAGTGTCTCAGGAAAGCTGTGGTTTTATGTAATGACAGCAAAGGGTAATTATGCTTTGACTTGCGCTTTACTTGTTCGGTTATTCTTATGTATTTTTACTGTCTCCTCTGCATGGCCTTGCATGAGAATAGCACTTTTACACCAACTCTTTGTTAAGGTCTCTCAGCAGCAAAATTTACTATTTTGACTTAAAACCCCCCACAGTTTCCCAATTGTGTTTTATATTCTACTAGTTCCCCATTGTGTTTTATATTTTACTAGTGTGACATTAAAATAAACAGAATTTACCCATAAGTTGTTGGGAGGGACTTGAATATTCTCTTATATTGGGATCACTCTCTGAAATATATAGAGATCTATAAAGTAAGAATGTATCTGAACTGGTTAAAAATGGTAAAAATATGTGGGTTTTAAGATTTGAATGACCCGTTAATATTTTTTCTATGCTTTTGGGAGCTACAAGAAAAGGCAACTTTTAAACCTTTTTCTTAAATGAGTCCATTGATTAAGCTTTAAAATTACTGTGGCTGATTAATTGTAAGAGCGCATTATTCGTGCAAACAACTCCAACCAGCTACATTGCAGGCCTGAATAGCCTTTCAACTTAAGTAGTTATGTTTAAAAAAATTTGTAAACATTCTTATCTTTCAGGTGGCTAAAGCACTCTCTTGTGTTGATCCTAGGACCTACATGTGCACATACAAAATACTTTTTTTTTTTAATTCTCCTGTTGTAAATATACAACGCTGTTTGCAGAATTCCCCACTAACATTGTTGATGAAAGTACACAGCTAGGGAAATAAAGATAATTTACTTAGCTGAATATTACTGGCTTTCTTAAAGATAGATTAATTAGGAAGTAGTATCAAAACAATTTAGAGCAGAAAGAAAAGGTGTTGGGAGCAGCACTGAGAAGATAAGTGGTGTCACCCTTAATACAGAGTCCTGTTGTTCTCTATAGCTTTCTCTTGTTAAAAGCCAATGTGTGCTTGCCACTTTAAAGCCATAGTCTGACAATTTCATGCTTATGTGCAAAAACTTGTACTTACATCCTGTTGGATTTAGGACAGATATAAGAATTGACTTTGGCCTTAGGATGAAATAATCAGCACCTAGTTTTCATTAATCCCTGTCTTTAAATAATAATAACTAGATTTATGATATTTATTAGTTTACAACTTGCTTTGGAATGTGAAACCACATCAATCAGACAAGGGGTCATGAACTAATTTTCAGGTATTTAATATTATAGTATAAGTAGAGCCTTGTTAAGATGTTTTTCATAAAAAGTTGAATAATGGGAAATTGATATAAACGGTTAATTATGCATTTTTACTTTGTTTTAGGACCACCGCAGTAAAACATATTGAGATGTCAGAGTTGTGCTTGTGTTCATCTGACAAAAGGCTTCTTGCTTCCCTGTGCCATCATCACTTCATGGTGTTCAGAGGCACGTGCTGCTGTGAATGACACCCTGTGGCGCCGGTACCTTTGGAACAAAGGTGACTTCACTTTAACGGTTTTTCTTTTCGAGACAGAAGTGCATACTGTGTTTATTCTGTGCCAGCGAGCAGCAATGGTGGGAAGCTCCAGGCAAGCCAGGAGCTGAGGGTGACAGCAAGGCTGGTAGGGGCAGTGGTCTCACGGATAAAGGGCACAGTCCTGCAGCATTAGAGCAAGCCAAGGTCAGGTCCGGTCTGGTGATGGGAAAAGGTCATGTCCAATGATGGTAAGCAGGGTTAACAACAGATCACCAGGCAAATCCACAGCAAAGTGGTCGGTCTGAGGTTAAGCCAGGAAGGCAAGTTAGTTCAGGATCATCGAGGTACATGGCCAGGCACAGGCACACCTGTGGCATAGCTGAGGTGAGGACTGAGGGCAAGATCCAGACCTCCTGACCACAAATACAGCTCCTATAAATATAGCGAAGAGGAGGCGGCCCTGGCAAGGCTTCTCACAGCTCTTCCTCACACAGCTCTTTTTACAGCAGTCTGATCCAAGGTTACATAGCTGCAGCAGATCAGAGATGGTCTTGAACACAGGCAGCCAAATCTGGGGTCTGGCGGCTGCGTGAAAGTATGGCATTACATGATTGGTCTTTTGGATAAACAGGACAGTTCAGGAAACCAAGAGTTTATTCTCTGTTTGTAGTCCCAAAGCCTAACACTGAACCGCTGAACTTCAAATTAAAGGTAAATTGCATTCCTTAAGTTTCAAAATGTTTTTGTGGACTTAGCCACACTGGCCCCTCTAGAGCCAGTGGGAAATGAGCAACTAAATCCTTGTGAATGGTTTAGAAATGTAACGCTTTGAAAAATTGCTGACTAGGATGTTGTCCAGGACTCATTGCTGCCTAGATAGATACCATACACTGAAAGGAAAAATACGCATGTACTTTTCACGGATGTTTTATATATTCTGTGTTATTCAGAACTCGCATCAACTTTCCTATGAGTTGTACAGATGCTCTTGATTGCCAGATTAAACCTGTTTTTTCTCAGTTCAAAAAAGTAACAAGTTTTAAAAACCTAGCAGTAAAAGATATCTACCTGACTACATGGAAGCTCTTAGAGAGACCTGTCTTGCTAGTAGTTTTACCAATGGACGAGTGTGTGAATGTTTGCAAAATCAGAGTGCAGGGGAAATGTTTCAGGCTATCAAGCAAAAGTTAATAAGAGAATATGTAACAAAACAATGCTTATATGTATTTATCCTTCCATGTATCCCATCTGTAGTTCTGGGGTTTGACCCGTCTTTTCATATGGGACTGCATTCAGCAATGTTGTGCGTTGTCTTCTGCTATGGAAGAGCTGGCAGCAGGGGATTCTTCCAAACTGGGAAGGACACAGTGGCAAAGGATGGGGCTGGAGGCTGGGAAGGAAATCACGAGTGGATGGGTGTTTCCTGGGGAGCTGAAGCTGCAAACTGTGTCTGCATTTCCGCCAAAGTAATGTTGCCTTGGTATTGAGCACCCTGCTGTGGTGCATTTGTCCTTGGTGACAAAAGGGAATATGACTTCTTTAATAAAGGGGTGAGTTGAGCGCTCAACAAATTATTAACATGCAAATATAATTTTGGGAAAAAAGGTCTAATTTTTATGTAATGAAAAGCCACCAGTACTGCAGGGAAGAGAAATCTCAGCTGAAATACACTGACATGTACACCACAAAACCAAAATGAAAAACTTGGCCGCATCCTTAGCTTGCTCCACTGCAACTGTCATTGCAGCAGATATTTTATGTAAACTTACCCTCTGCTTGGAGACTTCTTGGGTAATTAGGTAATAGGAGATGGTGCTTCAGTTCTTGTTGATTTCTATTGCGGTTATACCTTAATGTCCATTGCTTTTCTCACCTTTCCGATGGATTAGGAGCAACACCTTCTTTTTTTTTGCCCCACAGAAAATATGTTTTAAAGAAGTATCTTAAAATGAGGTTAGATTTTACTTTGTATTCTTACATAGTAGTCATTTGGTAATGTTAAAAGTCTCTATTCCCTTCTCTGTTTTAATGCATGCATGTCACTAGTGGTTACGTGTGCAGTGATACATCCTTTCCCATTTCAAAAGCATTGATCTAAGTCTCCTTCACGAGGGATTTCGTGGTTACGTGTGCAGTGATACATCCTTTCCCATTTCAAAAGCATTGATCTAAGTCTCCTTCACTGAGGGATTTCTTTTTTTCTTCTCGGGCCCCCCCCCCAATAAATCTTAGTGAAACAATGTAACATTTCAGGTCAGTCCTGTAGGACCACTCTGGTCTCAGTGTAACTGCTGCTGCAGAGCATGGAAACTTGCTGGCACAGTACTGCAAAGTGACTCTGCAGGGGCTGGATGACTTCCAGCCAGCAATGAACCACAGCCAAGAAATGCCAATATGGATAATGCAAACAAGAGAGATTTGGGGCACATTTCGATTTAACCATCTGATTTAATTGACAGAATAAATGCACCTGTCATCGGGTAATATTCTTGTGATTAGTTTTGGCTGTGCTGATGAAACGATGTTAAAAGAATGTCAGAACAACCTGTCCTGGGACTCCTACAGGCAGTTTCAAGCTAAGGAAGGTCAGTTTTCAACTAGATAAAAGATTCAGAATTACCTCTTTTCTTTCCTCTTCTGTGATTGCATGTGTCTTTTACTGAGGCACAGAACAATTTATCTTGCATATTTTCCCTCTGCAGCCATTCTTACGGGTCCACAGGTCTAAACGAACACACTTAAGTGAAACTATAGCCTGTTCTTACACAGGCTTTGTTAAGGCCATTCTGTATTTGGAAGGAGATACATTCACAAGGTCACCGTTTGCCCATTTGTACATCGTCGTTCAGAATTGGTGGCCTTGTGGAAATGGCAGCTCGTTTAAGAGCCAAGATGTGGTGTGCACCAGAGCCTTTTGCCTCCATAAGTAGCTGGTTAGTAAGAAAAAGAGATTGGCTTCTGCAGCCCTGGGGCCATACCTACCTTAATTTAATCTCCTGTACACCAGGAAGCAGGAGTTGGTTCTGAGTAACAGCATGCCAGGACCTCCTTTTGGCTAGGACAGGTGCCATTTATTGAGCCATTTCAGCGGAGGTAAAGGTAAGAGATGGGTTAGTCAAAGTTGTGTTTATTGTTACTGCATGCGATGGGGTGCTTGTACGTGCAAACTATGGATAAGGCCCATTTTGTCGGTACATGATGAGGAAAAACTCTTGGTCTGAAACGGTAAATTCGCAAGCTGGACAAAGGTTTGGAGAAAAGACAGATGAGATCTCCATTTTATGGGGGAACTCTTCTACTGGAGGGCAAAGGGTCCTAAGGAGGAATTACACCTCTTCCATGAATAGTGTAATAGGAATTACGCCTCCTCCATAGTACGTGCTGCACTGACTTATGTTGCCATGTTGCATGAAGTGGTTGTGGCCACATGGCTGCACATCCCTCAGTACAGATGGAGCTGCATCTGTCCCTATTTCAAAGGGGGAAATCGAGGACAAGGCAATTTAATGACTTGCCAGAGGTCAGAGCTAAGGTCTGTGACAGCACAGGGAATGAATCTAAATTCCTTCAGGCCTGGGGCCTTATGCACAAGACAACACTTCTGTTAATAATAAAGAAATAATAGTAATATTTTTTTCCGACACCACGCTTCTAGTGGTGGTTAATCTTCATTTTGGCATACTTAAAAGCTTCACTTTGATATTTATTGGTTTTAAGCAGGGATGTTAATACACTGAGAAAGGAACCTGAATGACAAACCTTCTTGTTGAAAACCTGAATGTACAGTTAGGACAGCCTCCCCCATGAGCAGTTAGCACAGGCCACCCAAAACTGCTCCAGTGAAGTTAGACACTTGGTCAATCGCTTTTGGGGAAAGGTTAGATCAAACTCCTGCATCTGCTTCACACTAAGATGGCTGAAGCAGCAGTACCAGGCAGGGATTTTGACTAGATACATAAATTCAACATTTGAATATGTTTATGTGCTGAAATATAATCTGTGAAAAAACAAATTGCTTCTGATTGACAAGTTACAAATATAGGGGGAGGGAAATGTAAGCTAACTTTCTCATGAACTGGATTGCAGAGCCAAAGTGAAACAAAATGTAAAATATCTTTCTTTTCACTAAAATAAAATATTTTTTTTTAATTAAGTCCACATGAATGAGATTGAAGAGAAAGCGGTGAAATCTGTCCCATGTAGAGATACTGCAAAGATTTAGATGCCATCAAATTCCATTTAAGTTCCATGTTGCGTGGGGTTTGAGGCTGCACTGGTTTATAGCACAGGTGTGAATTTCATCTTGAGAGCAGAATTGCTGCACAAGTGCTCTTGAAGGTGTTATTTTTTTTCTTTGTCAATTTTCTAAGTATAAACATGCGTTAGCTTCCAAATAGCACCGAAGTACTGCTTAAGTTACACACAGTTAACCATGAAATTTGGGGTTGCATGCATTTTCACTCTCACAGCTTAAATAAGGTTTTGATTTCAACCCATTTACACACTACATAATGAAACAAATCAGTTAATGACCAGACACTAGAGAGTGCTCTCAGTCTGCTGATACTAGTGGGAATGCTGTGTGGGGTGGGAGGTAGCGTGTGGTACATGGTGCTGGGTTAGCAATATCACAGACAAAAATTGCTTTTGATGATGAGAGTGTTGTTAAAAATAATTTCTAAATTCCATTTGTAAGCCTCTGTTAAAGAAGTTTGTTTTCCTTAGTAAATGTCTACAAATGCTACACTGATGTAACAAATGTTAAAGCAATATGTATTTATATCTTTGATAAGGTTTAGTCCAAACGGCTATGCAGTGGCTCCTGCATGTTCCTAGCATGTTATTCAGCAACAGGTCTGGGCCACAGGGAAGGTCCTAGCTTAGGTTAGATATGAGCATTTGTGCTCTCCTGCACAGTTTTGTTCCCATTGGCGCCAACACGAAAACTCCTTTTATTACGTATCACCAATGTGAAGATACCGTTTTTTCAGGAATCATTTCTATTTTTGGTCAATGCCAGTGCTCCGTCAAACATACACGAATTTCTCCTTTTAGGAAGCTTGTTTTAATTTTCCGTGACACTGCCTCCCATTGTATGTCCACTTACAGAAGATTGGAAATACTCAACTTGAGAGATATTTTCTTCTAATTTACACGAGGAGACTATTTATCAGGTGTAATTGTATTGATTTCAGGGAGACTGTGTAAGGCAGAGGCTCTAAGACTTCAAAACAGCTCAGAAAAATGGGTCTGTGCATATTTTAGATTTAAGTTTGTCAGATTAAACACATCAAAATTCTATGAGAGAAGAAACACTAAAATATCACTGTAAAATGAATTCAGCAGATTGTGCCATGGACAAGGCTCACGGGAGGAGAGGGGAGAAACCAAAAACAAGTTTGAAGCTTCCGTGTGGTTGGAAGCATGGCTGCCTAACTCCTTCACCTTGAACTTTGAAAATAAAATTCTAGGTTACTATGAAAAATGAGGAGACTGAGGAATATATGGTATCATTTAGAAATATGTTGTAGCTTGTAAACGTGGGAAGTTTTTTTTCAATAGTCTTGGAGGGACTTGGCATTAAAGAGAGAATACCACCTTAATTTGGTTTTGAAAGTACAACTGTTCAGCAAATAAAATGCAAATGATTTTTCCAGTTCCTCTCCATCTAGTTTTTGACATTCTACAAATAATAAACTGAAGCTTTCATTAAAAAGTTCTATTCCTGCTACTTGAAACTTGGCTTTAAATTTCAGCTAACTCTTGAGTAGATGTGTCCTGGGTAACAGTGGCTTTCCTAAAGCTTTTAAGCACTCCTGAAGCAAGTATTACAAGCATCATTAGAGCAAAGTGTTTCTGGGTGATGGATGTGGGGCAGGATCACTCCCCTAGACTGGTTTCCTTTGTTTCCCCTAACTCTGCTTCAACTTCCCTATTGGTGTGAACAACTCGCTTTTGCTACCGAAAGTGCAATGCAGCTCATGAATCAGTGGAGAGGAGGAAACTGGCGTGTGTGGATGTGGTGTTGAGCTGGTCTGTGAGGGTGAAGCAGTTGTATTGCTACTGGTTCACACGTGGAAGAACATCACCTTTCCATGGCTGGTGGCAGGGGAGGGCTCTGAGGCAACCTGGGAAGTTGGAAGAACCTTTTGCTTCCAGGGAGAAAAACGGAGCATTTGCAGAAAGAAAAGAGGAGTTGAAGCGATACTTATTTTATTCAATTCGGTTTCTGCGTAAGGTATTGGAAAAACAAAGTGACTTTCAATCCCAAGAACCAAAGTATAGCATAGAGTAAATGGGTTCAAATTCTATTAAGTCAATGAGCAATTCACCTGCTGTCCTGGGGGTGGCTTTGGCACTAAGTCTTAATATTAATTCCCAGTTTCCATAGAGCTATCCCACCGCATCATTAAATCTCACAGGAAATGCAAATACTAGTTGCCTGTCATTTATCAATGAAAATATTGTTTAACGTTTGCAGTGTATACACAACCCATTATAAAACTCAGTGGTGCATGCTCAGAAGCAAAATGTATTACTGTAGATATCAGTAGATAACTATTTATAATTAATCCTGTAGGAATAGCAGTTCTAACAGTAAGAAACATCTAAACTAAATGGAGGGTGAAAATGCCTTAAGTTATTTCCATGGCTTTTTAGGCTGCTGGTTTGGTCATTTCAGGGTCAGCCTTCATTCAGGCAGCAGTAGAAGTGAGCCAGAATTCATTGCCCAGCAAACAGTAAATACTCAGAGGCGGGATGAGTCTTATTCCATGATCTAGTTTTTGGTATGGTGAATAAAATATGTTTTGTTTAGATTTGAGTGACTGTACAGATACAGCGGCTTTTGTTGCAGTATACCCTGTGGTCGAAAGAGCCTGGGCGAGTTCCAGTTTAAAGCTAAACCAGCCCTGCAGAGGTGCTGGTCACAGGTGTTTCAATCAGTTCTTCCGAAGAAAGAATATTTAATTCTCCTTAATATTCACATCATCAACTGGGGAGAACCCTCATTTCCGTCTATTAGCATGGCTTCCACCTGTAGGACATGAAAAATTATCTGAATTGAGTTCATAAGCGATCTTCCTGAGAAATGACTGCATAATCGATTTTTAGCTGGAGAATACCTTACGTTAATGACATTACTGGTCATTCTGCCTCTAATACTTACACTGTCACCTCTACTTCTGTCTCTTCCGATGGTCTCTAAGACAGCCCATTTTCTCCCCTTCTCAGCGTACATATGTAAAGACGCAGGCCTTCTGCACCTGCTTCCTGATGACTGAGAAGTTCCAAGACAGAGCTAAGTAACCTTTCTTAAAAGTACGGGGTGTTTCTTAGAAGTAAAATGCGTTAAATGGAAATTATTAAACCCAAAATACAGTCGTATATTACTGCATGTGAGACCAGGGCAGGATCTGTTCTTGCAGCCCTGGGGCCACGGGGGTTCTGAGGGGCTGCTGCAGTTGTGCTGTCTCGAAGTTGGGCT
>NW_008795672.1:276731-295658 GCF_000699145.1 Aptenodytes forsteri | reverse complement strand
TGGTGACAAGCCTGGGCGCCCCCCCCCCCCCCCCCCAAAAGGGGCAACACGCTCGGGGATGTATCACATTGTATATATATAACATACATTTATTATATAGATGGTTGGGATTTTTTGTCTGTTTTTGTTTTTTGAAAAGGGGTCTTGCTTCTGAGCTAATTTGCTTCCTGGCTATTTGTTGTTGATTATTCAGACTTAGGTTTCTCTCTGCCACTCTCTCTCTTTTAATGTAAATGATAGTTCTTCAATTTAAACTTGAAACATATCATGGATGTGACTACCCTTTGCTGTCAATCTCTGGTGTGTTAAGACACAACTCCAGGCTTAGCCTAAAAGCCTTTCAGACATAGAGGAAAAAACACAAATGAAAAGTGAGGTAAACTCTTATGCATCTCTACAGATGCATTGGAAAATATTAGAGTAGCAGTAAACTTACAAAGATGGCAAAATGACTTGTGTTTGCAGCGTTGTAAAGATCTGTCTTGTTGCTGACCTGTGTTGGACAGCTTCTGAAAGGCTGTTTTTCCATGTGACGTTTCAGAGTCCTGCAGAGGTGGTTGCTGCATTCACTGTGTGTACAGCCTCTGACACTCTGTTCTTTGCTAGCAGAGAGCACTTGCGAGCCAAGCTGAAGTTCACGCCGTCTTAGGGCATTAGTAGAAACCCCTCAGTCTCTCGGTGCTTCAAGGTGGACACAACATGAATTGGCATTCAAAATTTGCTGCCGCTTCTGTGTGCATTGAGGTGTATGAGAAACCCTTAAACTTGAGTTATATAATTCTTACACCTTATTCAAGTACTATGCATGTCAACTATATCAGCTGCTGTGCGGCTGTCTTATCTTTCATCCTTTGCTAGTGAGAATGATTCAGGTGCCTAAACATACTGACTTAAGGCGCCTGAAACATCTGCAAGGAATGACATGCAGTACAACACACGGTCTATGGGTGACCTACCAGTGGCAACTTGTGGCAGACCAGACCTGCGAGGGGGTCCAAAATGACCCCAGATATTGTGTTGGGGACCCGAATCCTGCGTGGTATGTTGATTATGTGGAATTTTATCTTGAATATGTCCCAACAGCTCAAAGCTGTGCTCAAAATTCAATACTGTATTGATTAAGTAGACTTATGTAAGTGAGCTAACTGCCTAAGTTAATGTTATGTGGGTTTAGGTTTTAAAAATACAGAATCCCAATAAGTATTAATATGCTACTGTAAGAACTCATATTTCGGGCTGAATACTCCAAATCACATTAAAATTATGGGCAGAAAAGTAGTTTTGCACGTATTTGTTAGGATGGCATTGGACAAAGATGATTCACTGCATCCAGTAGATATTTGTCCTTGATGGAAGCTTACAGTTTGAAAAAAGATGTGAAGAAATTATTTAAACAAAAAAAATAATTTGGGGTGAGGAGTGATCCAGTGAAAGATATTGTCTAAATCTTTTTTTATGATGGTAACAGTTAAAAAAAAGAAAAAGCTAACTGTAGCTCTGCAAAACCAAAATTTGGTCTTTGGCATACTGCTTTCAGAAAGCAGTAACAGGACAAATTATCACCCCTTTAATGTTTCTAAAAAAAGCACGTATGAAAAATAGCACAAAATCTTTTTTAAATAGCACTTTGGAACTTTTGTCATATAAAACCCAACCGTGGAGGAAAAATCTGAATGAAATTGTTTTCTAATCAGGACAGTATATTTTCCTTATTAAGCTCCTTATTGTTTGTACATGTTGAGAAGGAAAACGAACACGCAATATAGGGTTTCTTGTTAACGTGAACTGCTTACTCACAGCTGTTTGTGGCTCACGATGCTGCTATTTGCAGAGGCAAGATCCAACTCCTGCATTTGCACAGGTCTTTGGGTAGGACTGAGGCCCAGAGGCTGAAAGAACTGGTCTGTACATTAGTGTTTCACCCCTTTCTTCATGTACTGAAGACTAATGAGACACCTAGTTTTTGTTCATAAGGGATCTTTCTCTCTAACACATACGTTTGACAGATTCATCATTAGGGATGCTGGGGATGGCTAAATGTAAGGCAGAAGAGACTTTCTTTTCATAGATGTTTTCAGCCATCTGCCATATTCTTAATGCATAGGAGGTTTACTATTTCAGCAAGTTTATTTCCTTCAAATGTTAATCTAAGACAGCACTACTGTTACATGTTTTAAGACTTTGGATTCAGAAAATCTATTAGCTCAATGAACATACATGTAAATTAGCTGTGTTGTGTATGAAATAGAGCATTACAACAATTTTATTGTATTGTCCTTTATAACAGGCTTTTTGTTGGACTATTCCTACGTAAATAGATGTCCAAGCAATTTTGTGTTGCAGTTACCTGTTGCACTAACTCAGATTTTTCACTTATATAATCCTTTGCACGTTGGTGTTACATTTCTGTGTGACCACTGTTTCTCTCCTTTGGTACAGACTCTGTTGTACAGATGTTTGACTAAACACCTTTGGTAGTGGAAAGCTGTAGTAATAGTCATCATTTCGGTGGCACTGAGTCACTGCTCCCCATCAGCACTGATTTTAAATCTTGCTCTACCGCTGCAACAAGAGAACAATGGTAACCTCTAATAATGAATACTACACTTTTCCCCCCACTTCTGTCTGCATGCAAGTTGGGTGAACAGTTCGTTTAAAAAACAATATATGAACTTCTTACTTGTTTGAAATACTTGGAGGTTTGAAGTAAAAAATGACTGATTATTCAAAGCAGGAAACTGCAAGAAAAGACACTATCTTGGAAATCCCTAAAAACATGCCAACTGACTTTTGGTGTGCACCAGCCATTCCTACTCTTCTCCAAAGAACCTTGCCAAAACCTTAAAATCTGTCCAAATCACATACAGCATCCTGGGAAAAATTCCTTCTGGTTTTACTTTTGAACTGACAAACTTTTCTAGGGAATGCTAAAATCTGAATGTTACAAATATAGCCTATATGTGCTCAGTAATAATGCAACACCCTCATTTAAAGCAGATTGTCCTACTTCAGAGGCTCCAATGGCTAAATGCAGGAATTAGAGCTGAGAGAGGGGGGGAAATACTGGTGCAAAATTTTTACTTTGGCAAAAATAATAATAAAAAAAGGTCTTTCCAATCCTTAAAACTGTATTGAAAGAAAAATATTTCCTAATAATAGAAACAGTTTTACATAAGCTATACCTGATGTAATTTTGGAAAATATGACAAGCAGAAGTCATGATTTCCCCCCCCAGTAGCAATCAACCAACTGACCGCACTCAACAACCTAAAACACAGGTTAAACCTATTTGTTTCCACAGCTCAGAAACAGCAATAAGAACAATTTATATGACTGAGTTAATATATATGATTCCATTACAGTTTTGGTGCCCTGAAAAATGGCACACAGGGGCTTTGTATGACCTTTCCTTTAATGTTCGAGTAATTTTGAAGTGCCATTAAGAGGTGATCAGTGGTAATTGTCTTAAGGATGCCACCCACCCTTCTAATAAGGATGTTCAGTGAGACCTGACCTTAAGGTCTGATTTGATTTTTGAAAGGTGTTGCCATATAAGCAAAGAATGTGAGTTATCTGCTTTACACAAAAAAACAAAACAAAAAACCCCCCACCCCCCACCCCAAAAAAAAGAAAAAAAAAAAAAGAAGATTCTGTCGTAATTCAGATCTCATAATATCAAATGTAGTACTAGAAAACAGAATATATCATTTTGGAATCAGCTTCCATGTTTACACATGCTCTAAACTGATATTGAGGGTAGACCAAACATCTAGTTAAGGTTACATCCATCATCATATGATTAACATTTTCCTGATATTATTACTCTAACTCTTAGATATTTTTTTCCTGTTTCTGTCATTCATATTAAATTATGTTCTCACTTCCCTGCCTTTAGTAGCTAACTTTGTACTCTGAAAACAATTTATTATGCCAGCAGACCAAAGCTGATGGATCCGTGTGCGGGACAGACTCTGTGGCATTCATGTCAATTATATTATATTAGGGCTTGCCATTAATTTTGTCTTCCAACTTCATGAAACACTAGAAGGCAGATTCTTCTTTCCCTGATATAATTGTATTGATTTCAGTGGTGCTATTACCAAGGGAAACAGCAATAAATGACAGGAGATTCTGGCCCCAGAGTTTTGCCAGCCTGAACTTTGTTCCAGAAGAGTTGCTGAACATGCCTGTTATTAAGTTGTTTGTTTATTTACAGACCTTTTCTTCCTGTGATCACAGTATTCTGTGACTTTCATACCTGCTATCATTAGGCAAATTGCGTAATCCTGTTTGACGTTAGTTTTCATAATTCAGCATTTGGTTCTAGAATGACAATCTAATTTTGTCAGAAAACCTTTGTTATATTGCACAAGCCATTCATATTCCAAGGTTTTCTCTTATTAGACTATCTCAGATGTGACATGCCTTCCTCTTTCATATAATCCTGTTACGAACACTCTCTACGTTTAACCTACTTTCTCATACAAGTTATTTGGATCCCAAGAAGTAATTTGTTATGAGGGAGATGAGCTGTACTAGCATCTCATTGTTCAGTTTTGTCTATGATTTACACTATTTTTAATACAAATAGCAGAATTCTCTATTATCAGTAACTGGTTTATTTGTTTTAGAATAACTGCATAATTATGAATGAGGTGGTCCAATAATATAATGTTTTTGTTTGCTGTTGTATTACTTGAGTTGGTGGTGAAGTATGATTTCTGCTCAGGTTTTGCTGGTATAGGATCAATGTCTCCGACTGCAATTACTAATCTACAAATACATTTACTAGTGTTGTAAACAGCATGTAAGGTTGACTTGCAGTATCCATTTAGTCAAGAAATACAATAACAGATATTGTTATACTGGAAAAAGTGATCTGCAAGTGTGCAGGCAGACTGATTAGTGATTAGAATAAGAAGGAATAATGATTATTTTTATGGGCTTATAGCTCTAGGCACTTTATAAATACAGGAACTAGACATCTCCTCTAAAGACTGTAGGCTGCTGCCCTCTTGTTTTGACTTTGTGGTCATTCTAGGAAGGTGGAATCAGCCCAGCATTACTGTGTTCTCTCCATCTGCAGACATGTTGTGGGTTGGATCTGTAGTAACCAAGTATCCAAGTGTTTGGTGCAAGCAGTATCAAATCCTCTTTTTTTTTTTTGGACGTGTTTTTTTTGTTCCTCTGCTGCCGTGCAGTGAAATAAGTGACTTTTGTAGCATTGAGAAATCTCCTTGTATTAAAGTGCATGGAAAATGCAGGGTTGTAAAATACACACATACAGAATTGCTAGTGAAATTACACTCATTGGTTTGCTGCCTCTACAAACTTACACTCATTTAAAATACAAGTAATCCTTTGAATATTGAGAACTGTTACAGGAATGTTGAGGAACTGTGAGAAGGTGTCAGCACTCAGTCAGTAACTGGAAGGTGTGGGCAGGTTCCTGTTTTCTATTTGTGCAGACCACTATAAATTGAGCTATTAAGACACAAACAAGCAAACAAAACCCCCAAAACTGGTCAAGTAGATTTCAGGGAATGCTGGCATGGAAAAACGGTGCCAGTATTAAGCATTTCATTCCAAAATGTAGCCTTTGCAGTGCAAAGGAAAAAAACCAAAACTAACAAAAATCCCTGCAACCATCTAATAAAAGTGAAGATGGAAAAAATTGCTTGAAAGTAGAGTCAAAACACCAGGTAAGAGGTAGAAATACAAATAGACAAAAATGCTACAAATTCTATACATCTGAGATGAGATTACAGTGTCAGGACAATGGAATCATACACTGAAAATGGTTTAAACTGCATTCTAGAAACATTACGACACTGTAATGGTATTTAACAGGAAAGCTTTTATTTCATTCTTGCGTGTGTCCTAAGAGTGAGATGAATGTATGTATCAAAAAATGAAGACTATCTAAAAATTTGCTTTAAAAAAGATTACAATGGCACATATATTTAAAAAAAAAAATCACAGGTTCCTGTTTTTTGAAAAATTTAATATTTAGTGTATGATAAATGCTAATATGAATTTTCATTTTTGCTAGCCCAGCTATATACTAACTGAAGAATTCATATAAATAGTTGAGGTGGATGGCCTGTGGATATTGTACACAAATAAGCTTTCTTAAAATATCTCTTTGCTGCCATCAGTGATGCCTACTTAGAATAAACTGACCTCCAGGCTTCTAGCGCTGCAACTGAAATGGATTTTTTTTTTAATTTACTTTTAAGGAAAAAAAATATTTCAGTCTTCAGATCATTGTTATTACATGAGGAATGTTTGCTGCATGAACCACACTCACAGATGGTCCCTAAACATAAGCAGCACATACTGCGTATACAAGATAAGTCATTATAGTTTCTCTGAAATGCTAATATGAATTTTCATTTTTGCTAGCCCAGCTATATACTAACTGAAGAATTCATATAAATAGTTGAGGTGGATGGCCTGTGGATATTGTACACAAATAAGCTTTCTTAAAATATCTCTTTGCTGCCATCAGTGATGCCTACTTAGAATAAACTGACCTCCAGGCTTCTAGCGCTGCAACTGAAATGGATTTTTTTTTTAATTTACTTTTAAGGAAAAAAAATATTTCAGTCTTCAGATCATTGTTATTACATGAGGAATGTTTGCTGCATGAACCACACTCACAGATGGTCCCTAAACATAAGCAGCACATACTGTGTAAACAAGATAAGTCATTATTTAGTTTCTCTGGGTTTTCACATTTAACCTGTTAGGGGGAAAAAAAAAAAAAGATGCCAGAAAAGAAATCTCTCTCAATGTTCAGGTGCTAACAGCCCAAATGATCCTTTGTGCAGCTGTGACTCCAGTGCTGCTGTCTGACTCCTCAGCTCTCCCAAGGCTTTGGAAAGAAATGTAGCTGGCTTAATAAAAGCTTTGTGGCAAATTTACAGTTATGTATGATTTTAGAATTTCTTTTATTAGGAAGTTCACTTTATCTTGTCCAGGCCAGTGTGATATCTGACAGAGGTCGGAGACCTGGTGCAGCTCGCAACTCTAGAGATTGATGGCTAGAAGGCATGATTCTGCTAATCATCTTCCCAGCAGTTCTTGTAATTTTATGCCAATCAGACACCCTTAAATAATTACACTAATTTCTCGGAGATACTAATGAAGTACTCTTCAGAATCTGTCCCAGTCAGGCATAGGTGGTTACAGGGAAATGCAGAGCAAGTTAGTCTTTTGTAAGCAATAGTAAATGACTGCATTTTGTCTGGAGTCTCTGTGTTCTGGGGGTACCTTTCCACGTGCACATAACTTTGTGAATGCTAAAAGTTTACAGAAGTTCACAAAGCAATCGGAAAGAGTGGTGGGAGCTGTTAAGCACAGACATCACCTTTGCCTCAGCGAATTCCTGAGCAGCAAATTCCTGGAGGCTGGGAGAAGATGTTGGGGAAATAACCCCATACATCTGCCTCGTTCTCATGCTCTTCCCGAAGTTAACTCTAGTTAGCAACTGGCTATTTATGAGACTTGTGTAGATATACAAGCACCACGCCTGGGAGGACTCAAAAAAGGGTAGCAGATGCAGACGCGTTATTCTTTGCCTAAACTATAGCCGTAACCATAGCTGGTCCCTTTTTCCCCATAGGCATTAGTCTTCTATTCAGTCTGCATCACGGGAGGTAATGGATGCAGTGATGGAGAACAGAGCTTTTACACAAAAGACACTGACTCATAGTCTTATCTCTGGGCTCTCTTTTCAGGTTTCTTTTTGATTCTGTGAAGTTTATTAGCTATTAATTTCTATTTTACATAATTTTATTTCTTCTTATAGCTGCTTAAAGTTATAAAGGTGGGAATATTTTTCATTTAGTGCATTAAACTCAAGTTCTACATAAGCACTTCAAAGGAGAAATTGAACAAGGTTGTATTACTAAGCAAGAAATCCAATTTAGATAGACATAAATCTAGAGGGGGAAAAATTAACCAGCAAACCTAAATGGATTTGTTCTTTATCTGAGTTTACTAGGAATCAAATGTATAATGCTTTATGGAAGTTCTGTGAGAAAAGGAGGAGAGGATCAGTTCCCAAAACTTTATACTGGCACCTGTGGGTGAGGCTCTGCACTCAATCAGTAACGATGAATTAACCAGTTGTATAGTGACTATTCACCCTAAGACCTACAGCTAAAACTGGAGCTAATCCTTAATTAGAGCTTTTCAAAAGTAGAAAAAAAGCGCCTTGTTTGTTTTTAAAACATGTTTTTCTTAGTTCTGCACCTTCTGATTTCAAAGAGGAGTGGAGGCAGGAATGCTGAAAATACACTAGAAAATACTAACTTTATACCTATGAAATACATTTTGGATTGCATTAAAAGTCCTGTTCTTCCTGGATTTTCAGCCCAGATTTGCGGGCACCCAGAAGTTTCCAACTCTGTAGCCCATGTTTGCGAGAAGTACTTGGTGTTTTCCTGGTTAGAATTAACTGCTGAGCTTTCTCCATCGCTGTACACCTTGTGTGATATGGATCTCCAAATTTTTGTTACAGCTTTATTCAATATTCTATTTTTTAAAGATTTCTGTTTTGCAACTCTCACTTACGGAGTTCACTCTTCCTCCGCTCCAGGAAACCACTAAAGCACATGCGTAATTGACTACATTCAGCTGCATTAATCTCCTGTTTAAACGTGAAGAATACGTGTTGCTGGGTCAGAGCCTTGAAGAGTCTATGAGGCAACTTGGGTGAGCAAGGGCTACACAGAGTGAAAGGGTATTACACAGGAACTTCGATTTTGGATTTGAAAGTTGAAGGTACTGGAATTTATATTCATTAAAATGTATTAATGTATGTCAATATCATCTAATACTGGGGGGAAAAAGAGGTGGAGATGGATGGTTTGGTTTGCTTTAATTAAAGAGCGTAAGGTTAACTTCTGGCTTTGGGGTAGGTGGGACACATGGGGGTGAAAACAAAGCATATGATCTTGCTGAATGCTCGTGAAACACCGCAGTCTAGCAAGATTGATATGGATGCTAGAGGAAGCTTTAACCAAAAAGGCTATTTCTGCTCTGATGTGTCATACTAATATTCTTTTCCTTCACGGTTCTTGATGATTTGAGTATGTGGCTCTCAGATCATATTTTCCCTAAGAAAATTAAAATAACATTACAATTCACTGTTGCAAAATGAGAGGCACCAGATCTCTAAAAGATGTAGGCCCTTGCATTTCCAAAGCCAACATGAGAATGAAATGTTTGCTGGCGTTGTTATGGTATAGAAAATACAACTTAATATGAATTCTGATCAATCTCTGTAATGCTTTAGAAGGTCCCAAATTATGTTAAGTCAAATAAAATCTCTCTTTGCTAACATTTTTTCTTAGTTCCTTGCACACCGGTTTGCTCTATTGTGCATTCAGGTTGAGGGAAGGTAACCTCCTTTGTACAGAGGAAGTGCACTCTGCTGTTTCAGTTTGCATGATGTAAATCAATACATGTGTTCACAACCTTTCCAGCTAAGGGTATGGCTTTCTTTCCGGCGTATCTTTCGCGATACGGAATTAGAAAATTCCTTTTCCCTTCACATTTATTGCATGTATTCTTCTGTAGAGTGGTCGTTCTGTTCCACATTTTCAGAGAAATTTGGGTCATTGTTTACTTGTGGCTTCATTAAAGAACGTCCAGTAGCTAACACTTTCCATCGTCAACCTTTGAATATCAAGCATGCTATTATAATACTCTTTGAAAGCACTGCATGTAGCACAGAAACCTGAGAGATGCCAGAGCAGCTCTAGTCAAGTTATAAAATAGCACTACCATCGCTGCCTGAACAGAAGGAACGTGTGGGGAGATCGAGGGCATTGCCATGACAATTCCGACCGACGGATCTTTGTTCTTGTTGCATTCTGACATAGACTTTTTTGTTCCAACATCAGGTGCAAATGATGATTATGAGAAGCCGTGCTTGTTGTGGAGAATACATTGCCAAACACCTCTTCTTCTGTTTGTTGGAGCTACAAAATATGTGGTCAATGGAGTCTAATTTGAATGAAATTTTATGGGCACACAGAGGTTGGTGTGAAGTAAGGAATGCTCTACTTTGACCTCTGTAGCCTTTCTACAGAGAGCTTAATAGAGAAATGTTTTAAATTACAGTATGTTCCAATTATTGTACATTTATGGGACGGTGTGAGCTCCCTCTACGGGCTAATTTAACGTCTGCAAATTCCAATAATTCTTTTTTGTAACAAAGCCTCTGTGTAGCCTAGTGGATAAGGTGCCTGCCTAAGGTTTCTAAGGTTGTGCTCTTTTGAGCGTGTGCAAGATGGCTGCCACAAAAGTGTTTGAAGCTGCCGCGTTTGAAGCTGCCGCGTGTGTTTGAAGCTGCCGCATTTGAAGCTGCCAGGTTTGAAGCTGCCGCGTGTGTTTGAAGCCGGCGCGTTTGATGTTGCTGAGTACGTTTGTAAATTTGAGGCAGACTTTAATATTGTTAGACGGTAGGGGAGTCCTTTTCAACCTTTTTTCATTTTTCACTTGAACTTTTAAAAAGTTTTATTTTAACTTTTTTTTAAACTATTTTAACTACTTATGTCAGCTGAGGAATGCTGTGATTCACAGCCATTATTGTAAGGAGGCTGTTATGTATTGTTAGTGCTGCTGGGACCATAGGAATTTTTGAGTGACTTTGACTGCAGACAACAATGTGGAGAATAATCCTGACTGTGAAAAGTGCTGTTGGGGCTGCAGAAAAGTACAGAATAATTTTGACCAAGGGCAATCATGGCTGCTTTTAGAAGAAATATGAGTGTACCTGGGTGTTGAATTTGTGAGTTGCTGGGACTGGGAGGAAAAAAAATTGCTGGAAAGAGAAGTTGGAGTTTTGTAGAGAATTGACAGTGTGTTCAGTTAGCCGGGAGCTGAGAGTTTAAAAAAAAATTCTGATGGGACTGTAGAAGAGCCTTCAATGATGCTGGGAGTGAAGAACTTAAGCTGTTTGGTCAGTAGGGGAAAAGTGTAAATGATTCCATTTGTTGAAAGTTGTGAACTACCAAAAATGTTAGGAAGTAAATGCCGATGTATTTGTTGAGAGATGTAAGGCGTAGTTTGTTTATTCTGGAGGAGAAATGTTCTGTAATGTTATGTCATTTAGGAATACAATTTTAGAAGTCTAAAAACTGCCCAAGAGTTGATATGGGACTGGAAAGTCATTAGCTGTTGGGTGGGAGAGGGAGGTTTTTTTAAATTATCTGAATGCTGGTTTTTGCCTCAACAAGCAGTATCTTACTATACACGTGAAAGTGAATATTGGTTGAAAGTTAGAGGTTCATACAATTTAACTAACTGGATGTTCTCCAAATGTAACCAATTAGCTATCGGTGGACTACAGGTGAATGACTTCTACTATTGTTCATCATTCAACCGTGATTTGGGAGCAAACATTTTGTAGTTCTGGGTCTCTGGAGGTCTCCTCCCTGTCATTCTCCTCCAGAGCTGGAGCATCCCTTACTGATGAGGATTGTTCACTGTCTTGGAGACCCTCTGGAAATCCCATTGGCTCTGGTGATCTTTTAAACATTAGAAGGTAGATCTGGTAGCTGCTATATTAATATGTGTGCTTTTTTACCATATCCATCCATCATTTATCAGATTGAATTCTTGGCACAAGATTGGGATCTGTGAGTCTATACCTCAGTTAATCTGTAACAAGATGTTGAGATCACAGATTATTTTGTTTATAGTGTTGAATCTTCCTCAGATTGAATCATCACCTTTTAATTTTTCTAGACCTGACTCCTCTGTTCTGGTGATTCTTTGCTCAGATGTGCTTCATTTTATCATCTGAGCTGTTAATACTAAACATTGTTTGTATGGAATTTTTCAGGTGATGAAATGATGAAAAAATTGTGTGGTACATTACAAAGAGTTGGGTAACTGTTCATGACTTGGTTCCCTGTGAAGCTTTGCACTTAGGGATTTTTAATTTCTGTACAATAACAGGCGCCGAATGGATCTGATTGATACTGTTTGTGATAAATTACTAGTATTGTACTTTCTTTTTCTCCAGGCATTTCTCTTCCCTATTTTAGAATATTTGTTATGTTCTTTTGACTTATACTGTTTTTCTTGCTCTCTTTAGTTTATCAACAACCTCATGAAATTAACTTCAATGTTTTCTTTGCTGATTACACTGACTTTTCATTACCTTGAAGCATTTTTTTTAGCTAAACCAAAGTAGTCTCTGTGCCCTGTCTGGTAAAATTCCAGAGGAACCCAGCGGGATTGCCAGTCCTAGAGCCTGGCCCCACTTGTTGGCTTTCACATGGGTTTGGAGCAATGTTTTGTCCTGACTCAGTGCATAAACTTCCTCTCGTAATTTCAGTCATATATATGGTGCATTGTGATCTTAATTACCGTATCAGATATAATGTTTTCCTTGATCTTGAGTAACCTCCTCTCTTTCATTTTACTCTTAATGAAGTTTTTATTGAGTATCATCAACCTTAACACCATATGATTTGATGATTTTAAAAATAATTTTGTGTTACACTTCGGTGTGGTTGCTGCCCTATTTCTCTTTGTCTTCCAGGTTTGGTAAATCAGATAGTTGTTTACTTTTTATATAGTCTTGTTAACAGAAAATTTATTGGCATTCATTCTAAACTTTAAATACCTTTCTTGTTAGCATTTTGGGTTTTTCTTCCATGGGTTTCTTGCTCAGTCCTTTCCAATCTGTAGCATTCCCTTTGTTTTACTGTGATCCTTGTTAATTGTAAGTGGAACGCACCGTTATCTTGTATATCAGTGGATCCCTCCATCAAGTTCAGTTTAATACTCTTGCCCTTAACACAGCAAAATTATTACTGATGGTGATAGTGCTGGAACATCTGAGTAGCTTCTTTACCTAAGAACTTGCTGCTGGTGTAAATTGATGAGAAAGTTATCCAAAGCAAGACCATTGCATAAACTCCAGATAAAATGTCTTGACTTTTTTAGAAAAAGGTGTGAAAATTTCAGGCAAGTCGTCTGCTACTTAATAAAATGAACAACATAAGCCCTGGTAATTTACATCTCCCCTGTTTCTGAAAGTTGGTATATTTTTTTTTATCCCTTTGCCAATTTATATATGATTAGGTTTTGAGGCATCTAAAGCTATTTGAAACAGGAATGTTTCGGGGTTTCTTTCATTTCATTTGTGATCCTGAAACATACTTCTGTTAAATGATGTTGGTGATACTATGCTGGTTTATAAAACAGCACTGATAATCAGTCTTACAAATCTCATTTTATATTAAAATTCTACAATATTTAGTCATTTTGTTGAAAATATTTGTTGAAATAGTTATACAAAAACTGACACTTCACTGTGCACAATGCTATGCATTTTTTCAAACTATTAGAAATAGTCTGTTTAGTCACTGTATTTTTTCCACTTTCCTCATGGACATTTAGCAATTTGTGATATTACTAGTATATAGTTGAACTTAATAACTAGTATACTAGTTATACTTAATTACATACAATTGTATTCTGCTCTCAGTCACATATGAAAGCTTACCAACAAGTAAGCGTATGTGAAGGGTTTAGCTTATTGTTTTTTCTACTCTATTGTATGGTTAATGCACAAATGGGATTATAAGGAATGGTGATGTGAGGTTTGCTTCTCATGTATTCTGCCTTACTTTAGCTGAATTAGTATTTTGCATCTCTTGATCTAATAGGTTTTTTTCAAGAAAATTGTCATTGGGCAGTAGTTACATAGCTGTAGCTGAAAATTATTTATGTTACTGTTTCTCAAATTCTTGGCTTCCTTTTGTTTTGGAACTTCAGTTGTTGAACAAACATCATGTTCCCAGTTAGATGGGCTTCCAGCTAGTTAAACACAGTCCAGCTCCGTTTCAAACTGTGATGCCTAAAATTTAGCTGGAAAATCCATACTTAGATGGAGTGACCAGATTTTAAAAATGCTGAACTTTGAGATGCCCAAGAACTGGTGGATGATTAGTACTTCTAAGTGATGTCACACGTGTAAAATTTTGAATACAACTTTTTGAGCTGTACTTTAGGCACCTTGATTTGAAAACATTAACCTTCTGTCTCTTTCTAAATAAGCACAGACTATGCTTGGCATTGCACATTCCTTTCCCCCAAAGAGCTTATAACCAGAGCAAAACAGTCAAAGCGTAGCTAGGATATAGTGTGACATCTGGGAAATGGAATTAATGGGGTATTTATTTTTCTTGCATTTGTTTAGCTATGGAAATTCATACCAGGCTTATGTCCATCCATACCTCATTTCTTAATTTTGTGACTATAAAATTTGGATCTCTGAAAAGAGAAATTGAAAGTTTTTTGTTTAGCCACAGAGCAAATACATGTAGTTGCAGAACAAGATTTCTCTTGAGGCATGGTTTATCTATTAGTATGCCTGACCTACTGAGTGAGGCAATCTTTCGGCCTACTTAGCCTTAGTAACATACCTAAAAAGTTGCAAAGTAGTGGGGTTTGGATTATTGCTGACATAAAGGCAATCAGTTACAATGGTAACCACTTTTTTTTTTTGCACAGTTAGCCTACTTTGGGTTTGAACTGGTGACACAGTGATGAAGTATTTGCTGTCCCATGGTTGATCCATCCATTTTCACTCACTTGATTTGATCGAAACTAGGGGATCATTTATTTGGTCCCCTTGCCAGAGAACACAGAAGTGCCATTTCTGTTGACATGGTAAAAGACATTAATGAACAGATGATCCAATAATGTGAAAACTCTCCAGTTCTGTTTTGGTTCTTTCGTATTCTTTGTTTGGCTATTTCTGCTTCCAAAAAATATATTTCTCTTATGCACACCTGTATGTGTTTGTTAACAAGTTATTTATATTCAAACAAACATTTTCTACTCTGTGGTCATTATTTTTTTTAATAATTCATTATGCCCTGCTGAGTAATTACATCCAAGGGAGAAAACAGTGCCACGTGATTTTTATGAGTGGTCAAATACACTTGAAAACTGACTTGCAGAATTAGATTCGTGTCACACAAATAGTGGGAAAGGTTTGCTTTGTGAAAAGTGCAGGAAAAGCAAGGAAGTGTTAATCAATTGGATAATTTATTTGCAATAAATAATTCTACGTGCTCTTTTGTTGTATGGTAAGGACAGAACTGAAATGAGTAGTGCAGATGATGGATAAAGAGGAGTCTTTTGTCAGCTGAAATCCTTAACTCGGGGTCTGTGGAATTCCCCTTGCCCTCTAAAACGTTGGCTAAACAGCAGCTTTTTTGGCATCATCCACAGGTGTGTTTTTGCTCTGCCACCTGAAAATCCAGCAGAGAGAAAGCAGCCAAGAAGCACTGTACTGGAGGTGTGGGTTTGTAGCTTTACCTTTCTACACTTTTGCTAATCTTAAAGTCGTCTTCAGTATACAAAACTGAAGAAGCTGGCATGTGTGGAATTGCACAGCACACTAGGATTGAAGGTGGTCCATAAAGGAGCGGCCAGGGTTTTGTTTTCCACCGATTGCAGTGTTTTCCTACCACAGCAAGTTAAAGCACACATCTAGCAAGAAGTGTTTTCCACCTGAATTTCCAGAACTGAGATACCTGCATTTGGCTTGTGAGCTTTTCTGTACTTGCCAGATATTTATCTCTGAGAACCGGTAGTATCTTTAACATCTGTATTTTGCAGTTGCAAAAGGATGGGTTCTGCGATTGTGAAGTGTTGGTGTCTTCCACCAAGAAATACCCTGATTCACATATGAATGCAATGGAATGAGACTATACATAAAATTCCTTCCATTGTTGCAGGACTTAAAGTAAGCAGCTTTAATCCCTTAACTGTGCATGGGAAAGCAAGAATAGGTGTTGTTGTTTATGATCTGTGAACAGACACCGGAGTGAGATTGGTACTGGCAACACTTTTCCCCCATGAATAATAAAGTTCTGCACGTGAAAGGAAATCAGTGCCTTAATATAGAACCTTTTCTTTAAGTTTCAGGACTACGTTTGCATCCATATCTTGGGCCCAATAAAATGAATGAATCCTTTTAGTTTTCCTACCGTTACGGCTTTAAAACAGGCGAAGTCTTTTATTTTTTTCCACTGCAATTTAATCTAATTTTAATATTCCCCAGATAATAGTGAAATAACCAGTTCTGTCCAATTCTGCCTGAGATAAAAGCATCAGCATGTTTGGAACATAAACCTTATTTTACCTTTTGTTGAGCTACCCAATTTAGTAAGAGCAATTCAGTGCTACATCTTAAACATGGTATGACTTAGAACACTGGAATCTGCCTGGAATGTGAAAAAAGGGAATAATTTATATTTAATTGGTCTAAACCTACCTTTCCTAGGTCAATAAGAAGAGGAAAATCAGCAGCATTAATCAAGATAAAATTATCAGCTGATTAATCAGTGTTCTAATTACTGCATAGTTCTTTCCCTTTTCAGTTTTAATTACTAAACTTCATTGTCTTTTCCATATGGCCATCATGCATTCACAGTACACTTTTTCTCCTGGTGAGATCATTAATACAAAAAATGAACGTTCAAGACATTACTGAATATATAAGAAATTGCTACTGCCTACTAAGAAATTACCAAGGAAGCTGCAAATCAGCCATAGGTTATACAGGAAAAGTCTAATAAATCTACTAACACTTAAGAAAAGAGATACAGTAGAAATGCAATTATGGTTATCAAATCAACCTTTGTCCTAAAGTGAGTTTTACCAGTCTTATTTCATCAAATCTATCTGTTGGTTGGGTCAGAAACCAACCACAATCTGATTTAAATTGGCAAAATGCATGAGAGACCTCTTAAATTCATAGGGCTAACGCAGACCACACAAATACTCCCTTAGCGTATTCTCTTTAGCAGAATATTCCTTCTTACTGAGGCTTAGATCCTCAAAGGTGTTTAGGCACTTCACTACCAATGGAGTAATTGATTTCAGTAGATATTAGATACCTAAATATCTTCTGAGGCTTTAAGCCCAAGTGAATAAATCTGCCATGTATTATATTAACAGAAGTATCTTGACTTATTTAGTCTCTGTGGAAGTCATAAGGAGAGTGAAGAATTGGGCATTGGCCTTTAATGTTGTTTTTGAGTAAGGAAGGTTAAAAAAGTCCATGGTAGAGACGAGTTTCTAATGAAATCTTAACATCTCATAACCATGTCAGTCTGTAATCTATCTCACAGATGCCTCTCTGTAAAAGTCAGGAGCTTAAAAGGCAATGAACAGGATGTCTTCATGCACACAGGCTAGGATTTATGGAAGAATAAAGTATATCTGGGATACACTAGTTTGTAAGTCAGCACCTAACTGGAGTGAAGTGAGGAACACGTCACTGTTCCCTGGTAAGAGCTGGTGCTTCACCAGTGAGAGCATCCAGTTCTGTATGTTTGGGAAATACACAACATGGTCTTGCATAATTTTAATTTTTTTATTAAGGCTTTAAAGCATTTCCACTGCCTGTGATTTCTCTACCCCTTATCACTAAATGAGGGACTGCACAAAACTGCCTTTATGCAGTGAGCCTCGTGCATGAATTGGTATTGAGGTTTTGAGTTTTGTGTGGCTGGCCCTTGTTGTGCAGGAATGGTAGAGGCTGCCCGAACACCCTCTGCCTCCGTCTTTAGCTCCTGATAGCAACATCTCAAAGATCTGCTTTTCTAGAAAACATGGTGACTTGTGTCTAATTACACCCCTATTTCCTGAATAGTTGTTGTATTCCGGATCAGAATGTGCTAAGTGAGCATACATACAGTGTAATTGCGGAGTTTCTCACTTGTGTTTTAGCCTGTGGGTAACTCATGAGACTAGACAAGATGAATTGCCCCTGAGAAATACAACTACGTAATTGAGTAGCATATTGTGAGAAGGGTGCATGCATGGGAAGAGCCGTTCCCACCGCTGGCTGCTGTGTGCGCCATTAGCTGGGCTGCCGGACAGGACGGACACAAAGTCTGGTCCAGCGCAACAGCCTTTGCTTCTGCCCGCGCGGCAGGTTCTGTATTTGCTCTGCAAGGTATCTGGACTTGGGAGCATTGCACCCTTCAGAATGCTCTGCTCTCCCTTTCTTCACATCCACGATCTAAATGGTGGATTTCGCCCATCCAGCTTCCAACAATGTCTTCTAATTTTTAAAATATTTCGATGTGCTTGTCTGTTTCATTTAAAAATCAGTTTTTCCTGAGAAGTAGTCATACCAGTTATTTAGTTAACTGATTAGTAATTGAAGGCCTAGTTTGGAAATTGTACAAGTTTCCTATGAATATTCATAAAAAATAATTAACTTGGCTTCTGATTTAGAACCCAACAACAGTTCACTTCAGTTTGATTTTTTTTTTTTTTTTTTTTGATAGATGAGTTAATTATATGCTGAGGTCTAGTTGCTGGGGTTTCTTTCCTAAGTGGTGATTGACTAACTGCTGCTGGTGGCAATAATCCTGGTTTGGTTTTTTTTATTGGTGTGTGTTTTGCTTTGGGTTTGGGTTGGGTTTTTGTGTGTGTGTGTGGCTTTCACGATGTTGCTCTGCAACTGGCAGGTGGCACATCCCCATCCCCCTGCAAGGAACATGGGTGTCCTGTTGCAAAGTCCCTTCCTCGTTGCATGGGTGGACCCGCTGCAGCTTATTTTCTTCCCCAAAAGCAGGAGCACCCTTGGAAATGAGGACTGCTCCGACCCAGCGAAAGGCAGATCCCGGCAGGACTTAAATTAAAATTTGCGTCGTAGTGAAATCCCTGCTGCCCCAAAGTAACTCGCTGGCTTTTACAAGAGGACCAGGGTGGCTGCTCATCTTACCAAAGCCTGGATGGGGCAACTGGCTCTGCTCTTGCCTCCCGGGGGGGAAAGGAGTGGGAAGGCAAAGCCAATTTTAGACTTTAGGGGTCGCGCACCTGCTCCCCTCATGAAAAGGGCAGCGAGACCGCCTGTCCCCCCCGGCA
>NW_008795672.1:227214-276518 GCF_000699145.1 Aptenodytes forsteri | reverse complement strand
AAAGCCAGTTTTTCCCTGGCGGGAAAAAAACCTTTTTTTTTTTTTTTTTTTTAAAAAAAAAAAAAAAAAAAAGGTTTTTATCCCGTCAAGGAAAAACTGGCTCTTGGAAAACAACCAACTCAGTTGGAACTCGGAGATAATAATCAGTTTCTCTGGGCTTGTGAAATTGGCTCATTAAGCGTGCTTTTTAACAGAAAATATTGGAAGCGATTAAGTCTGCTTTACTGAGTGGGCATGAAATGGCTAACCTTCGGCCACCCACAGCTCCTAGGTGCCTGGCGTCGTTTTATGCATGCAGCGTAATGTCTTTACTTGAAGTGCTGTTTATTCATCACCTGCTTATTTATCTCTTTGCATTTGGCAGGCACATCGATCAATGTTAAACTGTCACACAAGGTTATTTTTCTTTTACATAACAGTAGAGGCCTAAGGTAGTGGCATATTAAAAGTAATAACTTTCTAACTTGTAGCTCAAGATGACAGCACCATTTGTACCTGAATATATTACAGCCAGAAATTCCCCAAAAAAAGAAAAAAAAAAAAAAGAAATTAAAGAAGTTAAAAAAACAGATGATGTCTGTTAAGAATTAATGTTCTTCCAAGGTCAAAGGCTGGAAGACAACATTCCCTGTGTTGCTATAACTGTGTGCCTGTGTGTGTTGTGAATGTGTCTAGTGAATGGCTCTCCACCACAAAACAAATCTTCCTCTGACCCACTGGACCTAACTTTAGGCCTTAACGTCCCTGATAAACCCACAGGGAGACTACTTTACATATGCTGTTGAACACCCAACCTGATTTATCCCATGGTGATGAGGTAGTTTTGCTTAGGAATGGATTGATTCATCCTAATGTTTGGATATAAATATAGATGCTTGTGTCCACATCGTCCTCGCAAGCAGTGCTGCCGTGGTTGTGCAACAGTCACCTGAAGTCAGGCCACGCACATGGAGAACTCGTGGCTTGAGCTGAATAAACAGGGAGTGGTATAGCTATCAAGAACCGTGCGCAGCCATCTGAAAAACAGCAAAAAAGTCAATGTAGAAGTCTTTTCATTCTAGTTTCTCTCACCCCCACACCCCCCTTTTCTTTTTTTGGTTCTAGTATTCTGTTGCTTTCAAACACTGCCCAGCTTTGATAGACTTCCTGTCTTGGCACAGGGCCAGGCAAGCTTTCTCTGTACAAACAGGTTTTCTTTTTATTTTCAGTCCAGCCTAAAAATGCCTACAGATAGAAGAATGTCAGATCTTTTTAGTGTTGAATTTCAAAGCGGTCCTTAGAATTCTTTCCTTCCCTTGATCTCATCTTTGGATTGCAGCTTGGACTCGCTCTCTGTTTCTAAATATAAGCCGTGGACAGTGGCTTTCTAATAAAATGCTTTGATAGTCTTGTGTACATGGGAATTAAGCATCGGGCCGTGGTGGACATTGTGTCAGCAGCACCGTTCATGCTGACATGAAGCACTACTTCTCTCCCACCACTGTATATGTTGTCTGCCAAAGTACCCTTACTAGAAAGTGTGAATGAAGAAATGGAAATGCTTAAGAAAGCAAGGCCATGAAATGCACTTGCACTTCATGCAGATGGCATCTTGCTTTCTGGATTTAACAGAATTTATCGTTGAGGCGGCTCTATCTTTGGATCTGTTAATTCATGTATTCATTCCTGCTCTTGGGCAGGCAGTTCTATTTTATCTCATGAAGTGCAAACCTGGAAGGGGAGGGAGGAGGGAAGCTTGCCCATTAAAAAAAGCAGCACCTCCACATGTCTATGCTCTTTGGATCAATATTTGCATCAAAGTGGTTTAAATGTATGTGGCTCTAGGGCTGTCCATTCTTTCAACCTGACCTGCAGCATTGATTAGGGTTAGTATAAGGAAGGGAAAATAGCAAATCCGGTAAGATAAAATTAAAAAAACCCGAGGAATGTCACTGTGATTCCTGAGAAAGAAGCACTTAAAGTGCTCACATTGTTTGTATCAACTCAGCAATCCCCTTAGTTAGAGACTGCCCCTCTTCACCACCCGCACATGGCAGTTGTGGTTCATTTGATCGTATTTCTGAGCATAATGAAGAATATTTCAGATTTTATCTAAACAAAGGTGAAACTTCCCTGTTTGGGCTATATGAGTTGTCTTGGTTCTGGTTAAAATATTCACACTGATTTTTTTAATTGCTACTTCACTTTCTGCTTGTATATCCTAATTCATGGAAGGCACAGAGAAAGTTTATGATGTGAATAAAAATTAACTTCTACATGTTTTCTTCCTCCATTAAGACTGCAAGCCCTTCCCTGAACTCCATCAGACATTATACATGCAGGGAGTGCAAGGCAATTTACACCCGTAAGAGATTCTTATCTGAAGAGGAGCACAATTGAAGCAAAGCTGCAGGACTGACCCTCAAATTTTCCTGATTACAAGCTTTTGCTAGCATTCTGGATGAAGGAAACGTTTGGTTTCCTTCCCTGCTTTGCTCCTTCTGTTGTTTTTCTTAAAGTGTCTTTCCAATTCATTTTGAGGCGGTAGAGACTGAAATCAGTGAAAGAGGTCACTTGGTGAAATCTTGGCTTTATTTAAATTGACTTTATTGGGTCCAGGATTTCACCTGAAGACTTTGACTGCCTTTCTGTGGCTGCTGGGATTGGATGGTGTCTTGTGGCAAGATCAAGGCTTCACAATTGAAGCAAAGCTGCAGGACTGACCCTCAAATTTTCCTGATTACAAGCTTTTGCTGGATGAAGGGATGAAGGAAACGTTTGGTTTCCTTCCCTGCTTTGCTCCTTTTTCTTAAAGTGTCTTTCCAATTCATTTTGAGGCGGGACAGTGCAAAAAAAGTGAAAGAGGTCACTTGGTGAAATCTTGGCTTTATTTAAATTGACTTTATTGGGTCCAGGATTTCACCTGAAGACTTTGACTGCCTTTCTGTGGCTGCTGGGATTGGATGGTGTCTTGTGGCAAGATCAAGGCTTATCTTTTTTCTTTTCTTTTTTTTTTTTTTAAATGTATATACTAGTTCATTTACAATTTCTGTTGCTGTGGATAAATTTGAAAAGGCAAGTTAGAGTCTTAGATCTGCGTTTCTTTCTCTTTGGTCTCAAGTGGACTTTTGGTATTGAATTCTCTGGATGTAGGATCAGCCTTTAAACTTTGACCTGCATGTGTGATTGCTTAGGCAACAGCTAATTTTGAAGCAGAAAAGATTTAAGATCAGCTTTTTTGAAACAACTTCAAATTTTTGATAAAGAGAAACAGAAAAACAGAATGACAGAACATAGTATAATACAAAATACTGAGAGAGGAAAAAACCGACAGCTAAGAAATTTATCCTGTAAACAAAGAAGTCCAGCCTATTGAATGGAATAAAATTGAATAAATAGAATGATCTCTCTCTTCCACGCTCTGCAACAACTCTGCTGGCAAAGCACTTAGCACCTACTCAGATTAGGCTGCATGAATACAACAGTATTAAGTTAGCCTCACAAAAGAGGACTTCCAGTATTAAGAGTGATCAAAGGATTTTAGCAAGGCAGGCTTGCCCACAACCATAAAGGTCTCCTAATAAAGTAGAACTGAGCAATTAATTTACTTGACAGAATGTCTGTGAGCAGTTTGCAATTTCCTTGTATTTACTCGTTATTCAGTGTTACTTGGCATTTTTGTGAACATGTTTACCTGCAGAATTGATCATGAACAGGGCTCTATGAGGATTCGATACCTGATATTTTAAATATTTGAGCTGGGTTGGTTACAGCTAATTGGTCATTTCAGTCAGAGGGAGAAGTAGAAAATTAGCATGTCTAAGACATTTGCCCAAATGTTAAACCACTGTTGGCCCCATAAACCTTGCCTGCAGCAGTTGGCATTTATTGTCCATTCCACTTGCCTCACTTCACGTGTCTCCTGGACATAATTTAGGGCACTAGCTGCCACTAGCCCTGTCCTAAAACTAATATACAGCTACCCATAAAACAGTTCTTTCTGACCTGGCATTGGTACCTCCTATGTTTGTTGTCTTACAGAATTTTATTATCCCTAAGGATAATGGCTCCTGCAAAATGGCTTAGGATTTCATGGCTGTCATGGCAAACATGGGCTTATAGCATGTGCTTTATATATAAGGCAGATAGGCATACGCACTGTAGTTTGGGGGCTAGTGTGGAGAAATTATGGCCCTAGGCTGTTTAATCCTCCAAATGCTGGACCTGGACTGTTTCCTTCTTAGCCTTTGGAGGCTGGTCGTTCTAGCTAGGTTTCAGGTGTACCTTGGAATTAAAAAATATTTTTTCTGGTTGCATTATATTATCAGCAGCCTGGAGAGATGCTGAGATTGGGACCACTGGAAATACCGAGGTGTTAATAGCCAACCAATTCTGAGGTATTTTCATCTGAAACCAAACTTTGTCACTGTGCAGCATTTTTAATTCATGTTATTTGGCCACGCACAGTGGGTGTGAGCGCTTCTGTGGAAGAATGCACAGCAAGGAGGCTGCAAACATAATAACCTCTATAATTTTATACAGTCTAGCTCACCAAAGTTCTCTTATGAGGCAAAGTACCAGCTTTTCTTAAAGCAGTGGTTAGCTCTTACGAACTTAGCTTTTAAAAGAAGTCTTGCTAATATTTCCTCATGTCCTTACCATTTTCTCTCCCTTCTCCTCCCCGAATTCTTTTCTCTCTGACAGTCACACGGCAAGTGTAACATTTAGTTTTGCCCACCAGGCAAAAAGTTTGGGATTTGCTGCTGTAGTTTGTCCCGTGGAGTAAGTTTTAGAGTAAATGCTTCTGTGTGTGAATGGCGATTATGGAGAGTAAAGAGAGGACGTAAGGGTAGAACTATTGCAATGAATTCACGCTTGATTTTTCAAGAGGCTGTGTTTTCAGTCACCTACCTTATAACACCTCTTATAATTAGGTCACTTATGTAAAAATGGATATAAGTTTCTAATGTTAGACAGGCAAGTTTTGTAATTTTGGCTCCAGTCCATTCCCATGTAAAGGTGAGATTGCTTTGTGCATTACGTTCTTCAGTGCTGTGTTCTAACGAGTCTGTGCATCTTAAGCAATGGGTCTGTCCCACTTACAGTGCTAATTCATCTCCTCTGTGTTGTGTGCCGAAGGATCCCAAAGCTCTCATTTACATTTCCTTAAAGTATGTCTAATTTTTAATTAAACACTAAAAGAGGAAACTTTTTTAGCTTCCTAAGAAATCTTGCCCCTACTTTTGGTGTAAGCATATCATAAACTCAATGCTCAGCAATAATGATGTTTAAGAAATATAATAAGAAAAAGGAAATTACATTATATCGTTTCATTAGAAAGAATATCCAATAGAATTATCAGTTTAGAGGGTCTCTGTTTCTGACTCATGATATCTGGACCTGTGGACTTTCAAAGATCAGATTAGTGTACGGAAACCCAGTATCTATCTTGTGCGGCCATCTGAGATTCTGCTGGGCAAATATGGCAAGATATATCAACTCAGGTTAAAATTGGCTAAAACTTGCTCTCTTGAAATCTGTAGCATTAGGTGGGCTAGACTGATGGTTCGTTTAATACTGAAAATAGTATTGGAATAGATTACCCAAGGGATGTAAAGCATTCTCCACCCCTTTGAGTCCTTAAATCAGTACTGAAAACCTGTCTGAAAGCAATGCTCTAGCTAAGCCCAAAATGACACAGGTTGATACAAGGATTTTTGGGCAAAATCCCTGACTTAAGTTGTAGAAGAGGTTACGCTGGACAGTCAGTGAGTCCTTCTGTCTCTAAAGTCTGTGGCTGCAAGAGCATGCACAGCAGAAGGTGCTAGGAGTAGGCTCCCTGGTCTGCAAGAGTGGCAGCTGCAAGCGGGGGCCTGCATTTGCAAGAATGCAAGGACTTGCCAAATATTTGTATCCCTTGGGGTACAATGCAAGCTAAAGGTTGTCAAAGGGTTGACAACCCTTTTTTTTTTTTTTAAACACCGACTAAAGTGGTGAGAAAGATGAACTTTTCTGCCTGTGTGCTATCTTCTGTGTCTCTGCTGGCCCTGCACATACAAAGGTACGTAACCTCCCTCTGTCTCCGGAGCCCTGCTGCCCATGCCAAAACCTTCCAAACACAATTTAACCCTTGATCAGCAAGTTGTCTCTTACTCAAAGAAGATGTTAGCAAGCTGGCTGGCATCCAAGAAAGCCAAATCCTGTCAACATCCTGCAGCTGTGTGCAGAGCACACCATTACCAATTGGGCTAACAGAGCTTTTAGAAAGTTTTTATCTCTGTAGACCAGTTGTGTCCCTATGATCAGTAATGACCAAATATGAATTCTACTTTGTACTGAATGAATGGGGATATGAGCAAATTAAAATTATCTAATATAGTTTTGTGACTTAAATGAGAAGGGGAAAACCATCAACTGTTAGGAAAGAACTATCTTCAGACGTGCATGTCCTCCCTCCACTGCAAAAAAGTACCGATCTCTTTCTTTATTATGCAGCTTGCCTTTATGTACTTTGAATGCATCTAAATAACAAAGAGATTTGAATATTCTCTTGATGTTGGTAAGGGTTCAGCTCTACAGGCAATTTTTCAGCACCCCCAATTAAATATAAAGCAGCCTTGTTCTGCACTTTTTGTGGAGCCCTAGACACGCTGATTTTTCTCATGGGACTCCTTAATCAGCCCTGGAGATGTGGCTAATGCCTAGTCTAAGACCTTGAAAAGGGGCAGAATGGCCCAATGCTTCCCAACTGAGATTTTTTAAAGACTTTAAGACTTTTGAGACTTTAATTTGGCAGCAGGATGAGAAACTCCATATACCTCTCGCTTTTGGGAAAACTGTTACCTGCAGATAAGGTGCGGCACTTCTGCTCTTGCACAGTAGCTAAAAGTGTAACTTAAAGGTTAGCTTTTTAACTTTAGTGGATACTTGTTAATGCAGAGCAATGTTAGGCAAAAGCAGTCAAGCACATAAGTAATTCAGGAGTTTTTCTGCCCCTATTTAAACAATTCTTGACTGAAGCTGAGAATAGACAACAGATGAAGAGACATGTCAGATTCTGAACTGGTTAAAGTGCTCTTTTCACCTCCACTTCCACTAAACTGATACTTCTGTTGGACATTCTTTGTAATTGAGTGGTATAAGGCAATTTCCTTTCTCTTTTTGTAGTTGTTAAACATAACTCTTGTTGATTGTGTTTCAGTTATGTACTTGCATTGAAAGTAGGGGCAAGAGTTCTTAAGAAGCTAAAAATAGTCCATATAATGATCTCAATAGGAGGGAGATTACCAAATTGAGGAGGAAAAAGTATAGGGAATTAAGATGTCAGCTACTGTAAGGCCATGTTAATAGTCACTCCATGTACTCTGGAAAACCAAGTACCCTAAATTCTCTGAAAAAAACCCAAAGTGTACCTCAGCAAGGCCTCACTTGGCTGTTCTCTTCTAACTTCCTTACAGTTGAATTCAGCCCTTTTATAGCATAGTAAATTTGACTTTAAATCAATTTAGGGAGGAGCATAGAGAAATAATATTTAAAACTGAAATTTTCAAAAGAATTTGTAAGAATTTGGGAATCCTAGTTCTTCTGGAAATAGATGCCTATCATCATCTTCACATGCCTAAATTATGCGCCCTTAGGCTATGAATTTCAAATACACCTTAATCTTCCAGTACTCTGGTATACAAAGAAAGATGTTTCTATAGCAATTCTGATTTCAGGAAAAGGACAAAATGCTAACTGAATATGATCAGAGCGTTACAGATATTAAGGTGATGCACATTATCTAAGAGGGTGCTAGGGTAATATTAGCTGTTTTCTCCCCAGTTTTTCAATAAAAAAATATACGGAGGAAAAAACACGCCCATGTAACAAGTCTTCATTGACCTTACCAATGCTTTTGATGCTATTAGACTTCTAGCTCTGTGAAAACTGTTGGCAATATTTCCAAACTCCTGCATGTCCAGAAAAGTTTGTGAAATTATCCGTCATCTGCACAATGGTGTGCTGGATAGAGGCTGTGGCTGGCACTCTGTTGGATCCATTTGTAATAGCAAAAGGAGTCAAGCAAAGGTATATTTTGGCACAGATTGTTCTTTGGACTGTTCTTTGTAGTAATGATTCATGATGCCACTAGAGACATGATGCCAGGAATATTTATTAAATTTTGAACATCTGGCAAGCTCTTTAACCTGAGCAGATTGAAGGCCTCCACAACACTGAAGGAGAAGGTTATATGTGAACTTCTTTGCGCAGGTGGTTGTGCTTTCGTTGCACACACTAGAGAAGACCTCTAGTTCACGACCAACAAATTTGCTGTGGCAGCTAAAGTCTACAGATTTATCGTCAGTCGGAAGAAAAGCAAGGTTATGCACTAGTCCATAGCTGGAAAAGCATGTGCAAGATATAGCCTCAGAATCAACGTATTAGTGTGGGTAATGGATTTAATTTATTTTTTAAGACACTATCAGATGTCTAAGAAATCATATGCTGAATTAAAAATACATGTTTTGCATGTGAGATTGCATCATAAATTAACACCTGCATGATATCCCACAGAATACCAGAGTTAGTGTTTATTTTGCCGTAGTAATTTCCACATTAGTCTGTGGCTGTGAAACATGGACAAGTCATTGCTGGCACATCAAAGAGCTGGAAAAATTCCATCACCAGCACCTTCAAGCTATTATGCATATCAAGTTGTAGGATAAGAATCACAAATAACAAGATTTTGCAAAGAGATTGCACAAACAGTATTGAAGCAATCATTATAAAAGCATTATTTTACTGGACTGGACATGTCCTTTGTATTTAGGACATAAAGCTCCCACAGTATATGTTGCATAGTAAACTTACAACAGGCAGCAGATCAGAAGTCAGAGAAAAGGAGAGGCATTTGTCCAGAAAAAAATCGCTCCCTGGTTGCTACACAGATGCCATCATTTGGGAAACTCAGCATCAGCTATTAATATAGAGTACTACAGTGTAAAGTGAGACATGTTGGTCAATGGAGCCGAAAAATAATTCACAACTGAAAACTTGTGAATAATTTTGCCCTTGTTGAACATCTGTGATTAAATCACGGTATCTTTATATGCAGTTGTACTAAATTCAGTTTTGAAAGAAACCAAATCATAGCTGAGGAACAATTTAGGCATCATTCTCTCCATGTCCAAAGGGTGATGAAGTTCTGCTTTAAGAAACCGTCACAGAGAGTAACGTTAGAGGCAGCACTAGTTACTGGTGATGCTACTCTCTGTCCAGCCCATGGGATTACATATGCTCTAGGTTTCAGGCAGGCATAGCTCTGCTAATGGTGTGGAAATTGGTTGAAAGCGAATTGGGCTGAAAGAGAAGAAACCCTCACGTGGTGCTAAACAAGCTCCACAGCAGCCGAAAAGAAAAGGCACGAGCTCAGCTTCCTATCTGGAAATGCTGCAAGTGATTAAGCCCGGCTCCAGGAAAACGCATTTTTCTTTCCGCACTTCTCTGAGAAGGCATTGGTTCATAGGGAATGGAGAGCTGCAGTCAGCGACTCCTGGGATCCCGGAGTGAAGCACACAGGGGAGTAGGCTAGAGGCTTTGCAACATGGAAGTTCCCCGCGGATCAGGATTTCTTCTCATTTCCCCTGTTTCAGGGATCACTGTAAGAGGCACATTCGCACACAGGCCTTCTCCCCAGCAAACAAAGGGACAAATGTTCAGGGGTGTTGTTCCCTCCTGCTTCTTTAATATGCAAGCTTATAATAAGAAGGAGATTGGAGGGAAGGAAATAATCAGATCAACTGCTGTCATTTACATTTAATTGCTGCGTTTGCCATTTCAGCACTAAGCATTGAAATGTGCTCAAGACAGTCTGAGAAACACAGCATTTGGTTCCGTAGTTGTTCTTTAAACAAGTTATTCAAATAACAACCTAAGATGGCAGGTGGTCCAGAGTAGTTACTGTGCTAAACAGGTCAAAGGAAGAGCAGAAAGCACATCTCAGATTTTAGGACGTGACTGTAATAAATGTAAACAAGCCAATTAGAATATATTGTTAGCTGAACTGAAACTTCAAAACCAGGGATCGTTGTACACAACCTATAGGAAATGAAGTGAAAGCAGTTCAGTGTGTGTAAAATTGATAGGCAGTTTTTATCTTGCTATCCTTTTTATCTAGAGCATCTGAAATTCAGTAAATGTATTCACTTGCCCTACTTTCGAGAGTAATTTTTCATCAGATTTTTAGTAATTGGATATCACGTATTTTATGGTCTTACTTTGTGTTGTTGGAATAGCCAGAAAGGAATAAAATGATAAATTGAATTACTTCAGGTTGGGCAGTTTTTATGGGAAAGTAAGATAGACTGGATGCCTTAGGAGTAATCCTCTAGACCACATTTGAAAACTTTTAGGCTAGTAAAAAGCCCAATCATTGGCATGCAGTATTTCATCTCTGAAACAAGATATTGTTTACTGAAAGAAAAAAAAAAATCAACTGTGTTTTACCTGTCTAGATTTTTAATGAAATATTGGAAGGAGGAAATACTTTTGTCCTGGCAAGACCTCAAGGGTGCTTTTCTTAATTTCTCAGTTCATTTTATTCTCTTATCTAAAATATATAAAAGAGATTCTGTATTTCAGTTATGAAAATGTGCATATTTTATACCACAAAAGAGAACCTTTTTTTCTTTCTTTTTTTTTTTCCTCCCCTTTTTGGTAAATATTCTTTCAGAAGAAACACAATCGATGTAGTCAGAGCTAACAAGCAGATGGATGTATTTGAATGCCATTATCTTATGTACAATGATATTATCTCTTTCATGAAAAATTCAGCAGTTTGGGCTGCTTTAGTCAAGGAGAAGGAGGAAGTAGGAAAGAAAAAATAGTGAGAAAAACATGATCAGACTTGGAATCCCTGAGGGGGTCACATTGCATCATTTAGCAGGAGAATAAGCAATGCAGAAGGAGCAAAGTTGGTGGAGTTGCTGTCTGCTCTCCTTATGGCGTTCTTGGCTCCGAGCTCTCTTCAAGCCCTGCAGCTGTAGGTGGGCAGCTCTTGGGCCTGCTAAAGCATCACACCATGACATTTTTATCATCAGTCTAGGAGAAGAAAATAAATTTGCTAACAGAATATAGTTGGCAGGCTAATACTGCCTTGTCACATTCCAGACATCTCCAGGTCTGGCCTGAGCCAGAGGAAACAAGAATGAGGGCCAAGAAGTTCATGATGGACATGTTATATAAAGAACAGAAATGCATTAAAAAAGGGGGAGACTTCTTTATAGTAGAAACCAGGTATTCCTTGTGATTTCAGAAATGGGAGTACTTGCGCCTATGAAATACTTAGCACCTGAGAGGTGGAAGGCTCGGTTTCTGTAAAAGCTAACCTTAATCCTCTCTGACTTATGTGAAATGTACCCCACAAGTTAAACTTATACTATCAAGGTATAGGGTCTTACCCTGTTCTCAGGTATCCTGCTGTATCAAGTAAACTCCAGCAGCTGATCGAAATCGTGTAACTTGTATGCAAAAGATTAGGTTTTGCGCTCTCTGGGAATGGTGTGTCAGAATGATTCCCACTGCTGGAATCTAGGCAACTCTATAGAGTTGAACCATGTCAAGAATGGACATTTCAGGCCACACGTTACAGCAGGAAAGCCTATGATATAATCACTCAGCTGGACAGCTGGACTATGTCAAACGTTTGGCAGAACAGAAGAATAAAGACTGTGATGGGGAATTTCATACGGGCAAATTGATGCGTGGTAGAAGAGTCACTATTCTCTTCGAAGCTGTGCTCAGCAGCTATGTTCCCATAATCTTACAGTATGAGATGATTTGCATCAGAAGGCAGACTGGTCGATTAAATTTATTTTTACTTGCCTACCCAGTAGAGTGCTTCTTGTGTCTGGGTGAAAAGATGGTGTTCCTGAATCACATGGTCTGTACTCCAGAAGCAGCATCTTCCAGAGGGTTGCTGTTCTGTAGGGCATCCATCCTATTTGACTCAACGACATTTGGAGGGCAGCATTGAATTTAGCTTTGTTTACGCTAAAGAAAAGAAAATTTCAGAGAAATGAATAATTGAAAAAAGACGTTGTGCAAACAGTGCAACTTCTTTGGGGTTCTGGATGTATCACAGGATGTCTTAATGATGAATGTTTATGAAAATAATTTTCATAAGTGACCAGATAGATTAACTGTAGCTTTCCGTGGCTCAGGTTGTGGGAAGAGGCATGTAAACCCAAATCAGACCTTCAAAAGTCCTTGCCCAATGTATGATGTTTGTACCCAGTCGTGCTGCCTTTTTCACTGTGATTTGTCCAGGATCAGAGCACATAAAAGTAAGATTTACTTTGGTGTAAGATCTTGAACGTCATTGAGATGTTCTGCTTAACTAAATGATGTATTTTTCTTTGAGTTTTCGTTAAAACAGTACATCAGGCTTCAGTATAATGGTTTTCTTAGACAAGTTTAAAATTATTACCTCTAATCAGGATTTTTTTTTTCTTTTTTCCAAAATGATGAGTTACTCAATTCCTGTGTTGTGTCCCTTTAGAAAAATAAGACTGTTAGTTAAGAAAATATTCAGGTCATTCTTATAAAAATAACCCCCATTTTTTCTTTTTGATGAAATGAAGTTTGTTGAAAGTGCTGGCATTTGGTGGGCTGAAAGAAAAAGTAGAACTGAAAAAATATTTAATCTAAGTTGTAAAGGAGCTTGGAACCACACCACAAGCATCATAATTAACTTTAATAATTATAAATGTAAATGCAGACAAGCCACAAGGTTTTAATGGTGTGCCACATGCTTCTGCTAATTATTTTAGAGTTTGGACACATTCAGTGCCAGCTAATTATAAACCCTGCTATGGAAATCATCTGTTTATATTAGACTTATTGATCTCTAGTGTTTAAGCAATATGAAAAAGGAAATCTACAATGCCGTACCATCTGCTTTGTATTCCTAATTGCTTTTAAAGAATCAAATATATAAATAGTCAGCTTTTTATATGTTGGGTTTCAAACTCATTCAAGAAACATGGTTTGCAAATCTAAGCGAAAAAGAAAAAGATGGAGCATTAATAATTTCTCTCTTCCCCTCCAACTTTTTCCATCCTTGGGTCTCTGCAGTTCACTGACCTCAACGTGGGAGAAGAAAATGTGCGTGTCCCAGAAGTCCCACATATTGGTCAAGCCAGCTGAGAACTTATGCCGTTTATCATTTACATCTTTTAATTGCACATTTTCTTTTACTCCTTGCCATCAAACACACCTTATGGCCATGAACATTTCTTGTTATTCCACTTAATGGATACACAAGAAGAGGGGAAGGGAAATTAATGTTCAAACTAACGATCACCTCCTCTGGGAAGTATTTGGCTTTATGGCAGATTAAGCCTATTGGGCTGCATGATGGGCATTTGGTTTGGGGGGAGGATTCAGACTTTGATTTGATTTTTTTTTTCTCTTTTCTTTCTTTTTTTTTTCAGAAGTACCACCATTATGTATTTCTGCTATTTCACAGTAATTTCTTCATAAAATTGCTGATTTTCATGCCATATAAAATAACCGTTTTCAGTGCTTTTAACTGCTTGCAGTGTCACTTTTACTGGGATGGTCTCTTTTGCTAGATATTTACTATTCTTTCACCCTTTAAAATTGCATTAATAAAAAGGCAGTGCATTCAGAGTGCTGCTCGGTGCTTGCCGCACTCCTGGGAGGTGAGTGTTCTCTAGACCCATTTCACAGATTGAGGAGGAAGCAGCAGAGCTGAGGTGATTCGTGTGTGAAAACTGTAGGTATTCCAAACTCTCCAGCCCTTTCTGATGAGTTTTCCTCTAGACTTTCTGTTCTGCTTTTGCAGTTCTTTTTTGTGCCAAGAGCATTGGAGAAATTATCTTTTTCTAAAGTTAGAATTTCTAACATAGCCTAATTGTTTTGTTGCCCCAAGAGAAGGTGTCTCATTACAGGGTTTGGCACTCGGGGTACATAATGATGTTACTTCTGGAGGAATCCTGCAGTGGACATAAGAAGGAGAGTAAAGATGCAGAAGTGTGTCTGGTGTGAATTGTCGCAAGTCTGTAACTTTTGAAGCCCACGACGTTATGACGATTTGCATAGGACAGGAGTGTGCCCTAAGAATTGCCATCTTTTTGACAAATTGAGAAACTGGGCCAGATCCCCAGCTAGTGTCAGTTGTAGTAGCTCTACTGAAATGCATGGAGCTGTGCCAGGCTGCACCAGCTGGGAGTCTGGCAATAGCCACTTAAAATTAAACAAGTTAATGCACTTGACTGCTGCAGTTAAGAGGTCCTGAACCTCTGCTGCTTTGCCTATTGAGAAGTTGCTTGCGCTTGCTTAGATGACTCAACTGCCCTCACATCCCCAGTTTCACAGCCTTGCTTTGCACGAGGTGTAAATGTTTATGGTGGGGCACGGTAGAAGAGAGTTGGTACTTAAAAACACACCTAAGAGCTGTGTTTACGGGTGTGGATCACTCTCTTGCTTTTTTTCTAAATGATGTTGTTCTGTCCCCTGTGTTTGTTAAATTGCTCTGCTTAGACTGGCACTTTGGAAGAAAAGTCTGCCACATATGGCTTTATGCTTATCCTTTTCTAGCACACATGCACACCCTTATTTTAATCTCTCTGCATGTACATTAGTAGTGCAGGCTTCTATTATTATCTGAGTTTATTATAATTAGGGCTCCTGGTTTTCTGCAATTCAGCAGGGAAAGAAGTGCAGCTTCAGTTTTCTATTGCTTTAAAATTCAGGCTTTTTCCCAAAAGTGAGGTACCAAAGAAACAACACTGGAATAGGCTTTTGAATGACCTTTCTAGTAATTCTCACATTTACAGTGAACAATGTAATTTGGAAGCTTTTAGAGAGCTAGCCAAACTCCTGATCTGTTTTTCAGATAATTATCATATTTACTTTTAATCCATCAGCATAAACAGTAACACTGAGAACCACTGACCACGTAGCATTCTCCTGGTGTTGGGGAGCAAGTAACAAGAGTGTGGAAGGCTGGGTTCCTCTTGGTGATACTTGGTACAGGGCATGCTGTGACAATGTGAGATTTGGTTTGGCAGCTTGCAGTGGGACAGCGCCTATGATGCTATGTGGAGACAAAAATATATCAGTCGTCTAGAAGACTTTTATCTTGGGATGCTATTCCCATTGCATCTAGCATCACTGCATCTTCCCTAATGAAAAGCCAGGCCTTCAGAAGAGGCCACAGCATAGTGGAATATGCACAAGTGTCTTCCTTTCTGAGGATGGACGTAGGAAAGATTAAATTTTTTTTTTCTACTCGCAGACAAAAAATACAATTATTATGACCTACTCTTGTTCAAGTCCCCTCTTGGAAATCATCACCTGAGTCAGTGATGATCTGTCTACGTGTACTGTTTAACTTTTCCAGAATGTAAATGTTATACCTCTTCTGCAGTACTTTCAGAGGGCTCTTCTGGTGCCATTAGCATTTTAACATTATTATTAAGAACCGGATTACTCACTTTGTACCGTCTGATGGCTAGGAAAATGAAAGTGAATTGTCAGATGCAATTAGGAGAGGTGCCACCTACTGTATTCCCCCGACTCCTTTGTTTGTCGCCTTCCCATATGACCCCTATTGGGAGTAAAACCTGCAGTAGTCCTCAATGAAGTTATCATTGATGAAGCTTCTGTTGTGAGCACAGCTCTGGTGTGGTCTAGATTACTCAGGGCTTTTGAAGATCATGGAAAGCACCTAACATTTCATCAAAAAGGGCCTGTGAGCAGAAAAGAAGCAGCAAATTAATTACGTAGTTTTATTGGACAAGAGAAAACCAATTATATTCTTTCAATAGCCTTCAGCTATAGCTTTAGGTACTGTGATGTTAAATAATTTAGTCTTAACTTGCCAGAGGTGGGGATTATTACTACTGCAGAGGCAAAACTTGATGGAAAAAGTTCTCTGGCTCCATTGGAGGTGGAAGTGGTTGGTTTTTGATGCTGCTCTTGTCTGGACAAAAGGAATTTGCTTTACAGGTTTAGATGGTAGCTGAACATTTTGATGTTTTATAACCTGTAACTAATGCATCACTAAGATCGAGGCCGTCTGCCCCCATTTGTTTTCCACTGCTTTGGTATTACATCCCACCATGTAAAGATTACGTGAGTCATCACCCACTCAGCCAGAACATAGACGTCCAGTGTATAACCTAGAATGTAAGATTACTGCCTAAAAGCTCTGCCAGAATAGCAGTGATACCACAAACCAGGATAGCTTCAACCATGTTGTAACTACAAGGCTTTGTAACCTCCCAGGGTGAGAATACGGTAGTTTGGTATGATGATGTATCAGTCTCGTTGCACCTGAACGTCATATTCTCTTCAGAGTGAGTAGATGGGCTTTTGTGTAAAGACTGTCATAAAAGCAGTAAAAACTCTTATTTTTGGCAAGCAGAAGCTGCTTAAGAACCAAACTAAACTGCTATAAAACAATAACTTTAAGGAGGAGTAAAACAGTGCTAACCTGCATGGCAAGTTTCAGCTGATACACTGCAAAATGGCAAAAATATTAAACTCCCCTAAGATAAGGGTTATAATAGGAACTCCAGTGACCCTCCAGTACAGTGGGGCTTCCGTGGTACTATAATTAGGGTTATTACGATGAAGTCAGGCATATAAATGTTAACATCCTGCTCATTAAAATAGTTCTTTTCAGAGAATTAAGGATTCTGCATTTTACATTCATAAAGTGAATAATATAAACTTAACTTGCGGTTTCTTTGATTATGTGTTGGAAAGAGTTAAAATTCTCTATGTAGATCGCTGTAGTTTTATTATGTAAGATGACCTTAGGAACTGTCATCCCCCTTGAATTTATACAAAGAATTCAAAGTAAAGGTTTTCTAGGTTACGCTTCTTTTTTCAACCCTTTGTCCTGTCAGCTCAGTCCTAGATATCTTCATCTGCCGACATGCCCAGATGTGCAATGAATGTTGATTTGAGCTGGCCCCTCAACCCCTCCCTGCTGGTGTCATTAAAACCAGGGAGGTAGCTGCTCCCCTGGCATCTTTGGCAAGGCTTGGCTTTACACTGCGGACTAAATTATTGATGAAGAGCACTTCTGTCGCAGTGTGTTTTACCCACCTTTAAATGAAACAGTGCGGATAGAGCTGTCATTGCCTCCTCACTCCCTGCAACTTCTACATGACATTTATGATGTGGTTCAGATTGCACTGAAGCAATTAATTTCCAGTAGAGCCTGCACTCAGAATGAAGTTCCCTGACAATTACTAAGGGCTGGTTTTTCAGTGAGCATACCACACAGTCATTGATACAGTATACAAAAGAAAACATCACAATATACCATAAAGGTTTGTTGGTCTTTTTTTCTGAATCTGATGCTTAGTGTCTGAACATCCTTTTCACACCAATACCTTTTCTTAACAATGTGGATGAAACATGGTGTTCAGACCCATGCTTTGGGCCTGATCTTGCTGTGCGCTGAATGCCCTCAGATCCTGCTACAATCAGTAGGACCCAAGTTTTGCCATCTGTTAAGAAAAGCCTTACCAAAAATGCCTGTCACTTTTGGTAAGAGACAGCCAATATCTTCACATCAGACATCTGTCTGCACCTGGAAGCGAAGCCTGTTTTTTTAATCTGCATTCAGCCATTAAAATGGTGCTGGTGCTATAGCAGCTGCTATTTTATCTCTCTTCTAGGTGCTGTCTGAACATGAGGATAGCCTTTTCTATAAAGAAGGTGTGCTCCTTGCTTAGGATTTGTGTAGGATAAAGAACGAAATAGATTTTGTTTATATATGTTGTTTCTCTCATACTAAACAGTCTCCCTAAGACCTTGATAGAGAGCTCACCACGTGAACCATCTGCCAATCTGCGATGAGGAAGATTTTTGTCTAGGCTTGGGATTTACAACCTGTTTTATTGGAGAAGGGAACACTGACCTGGACATGGGGTTATACCTGCTACTCCTCTTGAAGTGGAGCCACCAGCTTCCACCTGAGTAGCTACCAGAGATGGACAGAAGTAGCCATGGTTTCGTATTTTAGTTGAAGCACAGTACAGCTCTGTCTGCCCTGATGACAGCGCTGTCAAACTAACATGGGGTGAGAATTCGAACTGGCACCTATGCATCAGGGTGATGGGCACTTTAGGAATGCATAGACAAAAACACAGACAGTATATTGATGGAAAAACTAATGTGTGGACTTGTACTTACATGCTCAGGCTCAGAGGTGAATATTCTGACAACTGAAACATTTTGACACAAGTACTTATTAAGAAAATGTGTGAACTGGTTTGGATGAAATCGAATGTATCTTTACCCAGACCATGAAACAATCTGCTGGAGATTTGGAAAGACTAATGCGACTTGCCTTTCCTACAGTTCTGGTATTCCTACTGTACCTCATGGGTTGGCAGTATCAGAAGGTGACCCTCTGAAATATGGTCTAATGTGTTTTGGCCCAGGAGATGCTCTGGTGTGAGTGCTAGGCTTAGCAAAAATGTATGGATTTAGGATCCTCTCTTTAAGCATTCCCTTTAAAAAATTGTAGCTGCACTGCAGTTGTCTGATTTTTTTCCAAATACATGAGATTTAAATTTCATTTGAGGAAGAGGCACCGGAAATAAATCAAGTAAAGGGATTTTTTTTCCGTGGCATTTTTAGCTAGAATGAAACTAGGAGTTCTCAAAAACACCCATCGCCCCTGTCCCCCAAACCTGATTTAGATTACAGTTCGGGATGGCAAAGTGTCTGAAATATTTTGAAGGAAGGGCTAGCCTCCGTCTCCCGACAAGGAAGCTCTTCCCCAGTTGATTCATCTCTGTTTTGTGGTAAGCTAAAATGTGTGTGTGTGTAAAAAGCATGAGGCACTCAAAGTTGTTGGTGTGGCTGCATTGCTGCAAGCTGCCTTAAAATGTCTCATTAGAATCTATTGGATGTCAGAGGAACTAATGTTGAAATTGTTGGAACCTGAATAAGATACTGTGAAAAGTGAGTAAGGAATCCGGTGTGTTCTTCATATTTTAGTGAAGTCTCACTTCTAATGATTTTACCATCATTCTGCAGTTAAGGTTAAAATGAAAGGCTTATGGGATTTATTGCAGGGTTATGTTGGAGAATGAGGGATGCTTATACAAGGAATTTGTAGGATAGCAAGCAGCCTTTAATGAGCATTTCAAAACTCCTGTAGATATTTGTCAGATCTCTTTGGTGAGACATGAGGAAGGTCTTCTGACTAAACCATTCACCTTGAAGAATCTTGCTGCTTCTGTCCACTTTTGTCCAACATTTCATCTGGTTAGGGATGGAGCCCGTAAGCATGAATTGCCCTTTCTGCCCTGGATCTGGTAGCACAGATGCCCAAGTCTTCACTGTGATGTTTCAAGTTTGGCTATTTTAGTATCAAGATTTGTATCTCTGCCAGGACAGTGTATTTCACTCTGGATGCCTGGAATAAGCTGTACTGACACACTGTTTTAGCTGTGCCTACCTTACAAATAATTTGCTGATTTATCCAGTAGTTTGCTGGTAATTGTGTTCGTTTGCTTATTGTGGCTTTAGCAGCAGATAAGATACGATAGTAGATGAGAAAATCAGTTTGGTGTCATTTTCATCTAATGACATCTTCTCAGTGGCTAGGTACCAGTAATGTGCTAAATTTAAAAAGGTTTGGAATTTGGTTAACTATTAAAAAACTGTGAATTCATCAGTTGTTTCATAGGGCTGATGGGCTATTGAACAGTCTTCCTCTGGGCATCGGCATGTCAATGGACAGCAGGTGAGGTCCATACAGATCAACGGCACCACTCTCCAATGCTCATGTGCCTGCCCGTTCCCTTTGGTAGCTGCCTGCCCCGACTCCAACCAACCTTAGATCTCTACACAACCCTTTCTTGAATTGTTTTAAGCAAAAGGAAAGAATCAATGATCTTCTCTCTGCTCCCATGTTTTGAGCAAACCAATTTTTCTCCTGTTTCTTTTTCTGGAGGGGGAATAGGGTGATAGACCTGTTCCCTGCTGAGTCCCTCTTTGGAGGGATGTATTTCAGGCTGTGTACTGCCAGGCCATTTCACTTTTTTTCTGCAGTAGATTGAGAAAGCCCCGGTCTTGCTACTTGTTCTTCAAAACACCCTGCGGATGGAATGCCTCAGAGAAGACTTGATTAGTTTAGTTCCTCTCCTTCCCCTCCTCCCCCTTTTTTTTTTATTTTTTAAATAAAGCAGGAATTTATCATCATGCCTCCTTCTGCAAACTAGTGTTGTAATGTAAGCCTGATACATATTTTTCATGTAAAAACACAACCTATCAATTGGCATTCTAAAGCTCCAGTGTCTGTATTTAACAATCTAATAAAATTGCTTTATTTTCAGAGGTTCAGGAAACTATGAGGGATAAGATACAGAAGGAAGGGATCACCAAGTGATTGAAGAAATAGCATAGCAGCATGTGGCATAGGTGGAAGTTGAACTTTCCACAGGTGTGGAGTGCCAGGGCAACTGAGGCAGTGATGATATTGGGAGGCAAGTACAGGCTGGTGCCCCAGAGAAAAGGGTATGGATAGTTTGGTGGGTCACATGTGTGGACAGAAGGGTGGGAGAAAGCCAGGGTAGAGCTTCAAGGGGGAGAGTTTTGTATAGGAGAGAAGTGTTAGGAAGATGGTATAGATTTGGAAAAATTTTGTTTTGCCAAATTTGAAGTGAACTTTGTGTATGGAGGCACAAATGTGGGGAGCTACTTTCCACTTCAGTGCTGAAATTCAGAGGTGGCAGTGAGGAGAAGGCTGGGTGCTGCTGCAAAGGGAATGCACTGTCTTGAACTAAATGTTGATCTTGTCTGCTGGAGCTGGAGAAAACTAATGATGAAAGAGAGATTAATTTATGTTAAAAAATATATCAAAAGGCCCATCTTTAAAATATCTACAAAAATGCACGTGTGACTTAGGGCACGTGATTCTTTACCGCTGTTGCCTGATACAGGATGAGAGTCTGAGCTCCAGATTTCTGAATAGGACAGGTTAAAATTTCTTTTTGAGTGAAAGTTAATATGTTTAAACACACATGAACAAATTCCCTTGTCTCCTGGAGAGTTAGGACATGACTCTCTGCTCTGTTGTAGCACTTTTCTGCTGGTGCTGCAAGTATGCTTTGTACAAGTGTTAAAAAATGCTGTTACGAAGCAGAGAATTAGACCTCGGTATGTAAAATAGGGCGATGATGCAGAGTAATTTGAGTAGGAAATCCTGGGACATTAGCGATGCTCCAAGTGCAAATTTTAATATGGATTTAACTGCAGATCTGCTATTGAGGCCTCCATAATGTTATTTTAAGGTTAATTTGGAAACCTCATTCGGCGTTTTGGCTGCCTAACAGCCACTGTCATTAGTGAGAGTCGCATGGTTGAGTTCCAGTGCTCTGCTCTGAAAATCTTCCTCCGTACAGTTGTTTATGTACATAGAAATAAATGAGCAAATAGACTACTCTTTGAAAAGACGATTTTGTGTATAATAACGTGTTAATGTTTTAATCCAGTCATCTGTACTCCCACAAGGCAGGCAAAGGAGCTTCAGATCTGAGTTCTGAACCTTTTCTTAATGACAGATTTCTTTGGTCAGAAGCAAGTCAAGCTCTCCCTTTGTCATCCTGGCTTATTTTTCAGTCTTGCTGTCTTTCCACAAGACAGCAGTGAGAGATTGCTATGAAACTAATTAATGTCTGACAGACAGATTGAACCAAATATCCAAAGGATTCGGAGTAGAGTTCATTCCCCTTTACAAAACAGAATACCACAAGGCAAGAAACATATAGATGACATTATTATACTAACAAATAGCTGAGGGAATTTTCTTGCTCATTTTATCCAAATTAGACAATTTAAGACAATTATGGTTAAACTCCCCTCCCAGACTGCAGCTCAGTTACCTTGATGTGTTGGTAGTTGTAAAGAGATACATATGAAATATTACCTAAGAGGGAAGCTGTGTGCTTTAGTGGACCTCTATTGTCTCTCTGAGTGCAACCACAAGGGAGAAATAAGGGTCATGTGTCATATATGCATAGCCAAAGGATAGAAGATTTATGACTCGGTGAATATGTAGATATGCTAGTGTTCTTGACCAAGCTGTGGAAGCTGTCCTTGAGTGTGTCTGAGGTTTTACAGTTTAAAAAAAAAAATACTTCAAAGCGAGAAAGAGACAAACAATTATACACACGCAGTCTTGGAACACTTGGGCAGTGTTCTCTGCAATCACAAAAATAATGACTGCTCATCCTAGTCTCTTGGGGGGGAAATTTCCATATTTTTGCTTTCGAGGCACTTTCAAAGCCATTTACTGCCATAATTCATACACCGCTGGATTAAGAACCATATGCCTCTTAAAATCAGCAAGAGGCTATGTAGCGGATTTGCTGATTTAAGGAAAAGGAAAAAATAAAAATAAAATAGGCAGATTGAGACCTACTTTTACTTCAAAGGATATAATAATACCAGTTTCTAAGTCCACTCATTAAGAAATAGTTCTAAATTAATTGGATAGGGTGACAACAAAAAATATCAAACTCCAATATGTTGTCCACTGCATTTGATTTCTATACTTACTGTAGTATCTTTTGGTCACCAGTTATCCGTAATTGTTGACTGTATGTTCAATATGAGTTGTATCCAGAGGCTTAAGCAGTGCTTGTGGATCAGGAGAGGAACATTTCATCTGCAAAACAGATATCATTCTGTCAGAAATAAGGGATGGTCCTGTGACGTTAACTGTGAGTGATCACAGTTTGCTACATCAGATTACAGCGTGATGCTAATTCACTGTACTTTTCAGCAGAACGTGCACCGATTTCACTGTTTAGCGGTAAAACACCTTTCACTGGTGTTGTAACTACCAGCATGTCTTTTGGATTATCTAGTCCATTGTCTGGAAATTCGTGTCTTTTTGGATTTGGTGCTGGCTTTTCTGTAGTGCAGTTCATGAACATCCTCAGAATCCAGTATGTCTCACACATCTGTATATCAATACATACTCACCGTCTCCGTGATCGCAAAGAAAACTTTTCAAATAACAGGCTCTTTGCCTACGAGCCGCATGCGAACGATTGCAAAGCGACTGCCTGAGTCTGCAGACAGCCTGAAAAAATAACTTTGAATGGGTTATGTAAAGGTCACTGCTGACACTTCAAAGGACAGCCATAATCTTCTCACAGTGAATAGTTGCAGCAGACATATAGCCCATATAGTCATAATTCCTGTACTTGACAAGGTGGGGAGAGGTGCATCAGCATAACTGGCAACTGCCAAAACCAGTGAAACATTCAGACTTTTCAAACAATTTTGAAATTATTCCTAATCTTTTCTGCAAAGGGAGATGGAAAGAAAATGTGTTCCCTCTTCTTCATCTTCATTGCTTTTTCTATTTAAAACCAACTGGCCCAATGATAACATCGTTCCCAGCAGGTAACACGATATGAAAATAAAATCAGCGTCAGTGCAGAGAACAGGGATGCAGATACAGTATTTGTATCTTCTTGGCTAAATTGTAGTTATTAACTTTTCCTAAATTTGTTGCAGAATTTTTCTGTAACAAGTTTTATTCATTTGTATACTGGCTGCATCAAAGCACTATTAAAGACAGATTTGTTTCTCTTTAACTTAGACCTCTCTTGCATCAAAATAGACTCTAATGCTTTGACCCACTTCTTACTTGACAAGGTCAGGACATCTAGAGACACAGAAATTGAAAGGTGCATTCCTCTTCCCTTTTTGCTGGTTATATTGCTGCTGGTGGTAGGAAACGGGGAGCGCGGAATATCAGAACATGATGGGAGTCGTGTCAGTGCCAGCTGTGTCACCCTGGTAAGGACCACTGTTCAGCCCACTGTTGGTTTATGGGACAACACAGTAACTTGTTTAACACAGTATTTTGTAGAAAGAACCTTGTTTATATCCCTCTTTAGTTTTAGTGCCTGGGTAACAGCTCTTGGGGAACATTTGCTAGAAGTTGCATTGATTTCTCATTTCTCATAAGGTCCTAGCTGGAGCCTTTCATCCTATTTGGGGCAATGTAATTCAGGAAAGATTTGGATCAGTCGGGCACAGTTTAGAGGAGAACAAGGAGGATAATCAGAACCCCAGAAAATGTGGCCCACAAAGATTAAAAGAAATGGGTTGCTGAGCCTGAGGCACTGATGTCTGGAAGGGAGTATGATTGTTCTTTTCATATATGTAAAAGTCTGCTCTCCCTGTCTGTGGTGGACAAAGCAATGGGACTGAACTGAAACTAGCACGATTCAGGCTGGATTTTAAAAAAGCCTTCCTGGCCAGGGAGGTTATAGCATCACTGGAGCAGGTTGCTGGCGTCCCTTTTACTGTGTCCTGCTTGGAACTGGGTAGGCAAACATCTGGTAGAAAGGATATAATTGGCTTTCAAGGGGAAAATGACCTTTATGTCTCAGGGTCCCTTCCCACCATATGATTCAGTATCTCTCCATGCAGTTCCTAAAACTGCTCTTGTTACAGTATATTATTTTATTCCTGCTAAGACGTTATATGAATGAAGGAGAATTTCCTACTTCCCCTCCTTTTCCTGGAAAGATGTTATCAATAGGTGGAGAATCTCATTACAAATTACTTGGTTTGAGAAAAGGCTATTTGTTTCCTGGGAATTTTGTAGGCGCAAACAAGTTCAAAAGCATCTAGAAAAGAAAGATCCCAGGGATCTGGGAGGCAGGACTTGACTGCTGTTGATATATATCATGCCCCAACACAGATTGATAAGTCTTGTATCTGTCACATGGGGCTGTAAGTGTTTACAGAGCAAACGACAGTTCCCTGGAATAAACTGCTCTTTCTTCCTTTTTTTTTTTTTTCCTGGACCAACAGGAGATCATGGCCTAATTGTGTCCTAAACACTCTGTTTTCTTGGGTTTCAGCCTTTCAGAAATTAATAGAAGAGGGTCAAAGTGTGTTGCATTTCAGTGTGTTTGAGGCTTGCTCTACAAATGTATTTGCTGAGAGAATTTAGCTTAGAAAATTAAACCTTTTGTTTTTTAATGACGAAGGGTAGCTACTTTTTGTGCTTTGAAGGGGTTTGTAAACCTCTACATTTGCTTCTAAGGGAGAACTGCTCCTCTGTTAATCTGGGTGAATCCTGAATGGGACTGAAATGGGACTCAGGCCCAATGGTGTTAGTCATTTTTCATCATTCATTTCTTCTTTTGAGGTCTTAAAAGCTTTCACACAGAAACCTGATCTAAACCTCCAGTTGCCTCCCTTCCCCTCAACAGACGCATAGGAAGTCTGAGGATATTGATTGAATAAGCCCCCCAAATACAGGCCTTGGAATTCACTTTTTACTCCTGTTTGAAAGAGCAAACAAACGCATGCCTGCAATAATGTAAATTTTACTTCCATTATGACCGTACTCTCACAAGCTAATTACATTTCAGACACAAAGCCTGTCAACTTTCCTGCTCCATGGTGATAAAGGAACCTGCTGGGTAAAATAGCCACCATTCATGTGTTATTTCAGGAAATATCTAGGTGACTGTGGGAGAGGGTTCTTGTTTTTTTATTGAAGTAAAGAAACAAAACAGGAAAACTCTAGTAGATTTATAGTAAATGTAAGTGGCTATAATGATCAATATGATTGGACAACGTAGTTTAAAATTAATCACAGTCTTTGTTTAAGGAACCTGTCTGGTTTTGCCTTGCATGTTCTTTTTCATATTTATTGAGAATACTGACTGAAATTGAGACCCTTTCCACTGGGATTTAAGGTAGCATGTTTTCCTTTGCAGCCAGGGTGGGCTGGAGCTATTCCAGAGGAGTGCTTGCAAAAGCGGTTTAATTTCTTCCCAACTATTTGTTACTACTGATGTCCTAGAGGTTATCACCCTAACCAGCTTAACCAGCTGTCTGAGGAGGAAGAACCATTCAATCAGTCCTTCTGTACTTTAGTGCTAGTGCAGCCAACTTAGTTTTGAGATCTATTTTAACTAAGCCATCTGATTTTTTTTGCTTCTTTTTTTTTCCAGTTAAGCAAATGAGAGCACTCACAGATTTGGATTTGCCAGCTGAAATGCGAAGGTGGCAACTTGCAGCAGAGAGGGGTGGTGAACAGCCAAACAAACCAGGGGTGAAGGCAGCATCTCTCACTGCATGGCCCTTTCCATGATATGCTTCTGGGTGGAACATAAAGGCAATTCCAGAGGTAGGTTTAGAAGCCCAGCTGACAGGTGCTAACTTGTTTAGCTGCTGTGCCTTGATTGCATTTGATTGTGTGCCCGTAACCTGAGCAGATTCCAGAAAGGAGTCATATTCTACTTATGGCAAGTTCCTTATGCAATACATCATGCTTTTGGTGCGTAGCTTGGCCTTGGTGCAGTACTCGGGGGAAGGAGTGAACTCAAATGAGGGTGCATGAGCTTTTGCGGGGAGCTGGTGCTTTCTTGCCTGTCCTGGACCATGCAACAGGACACATTGTTGTTTTGGTTGCTTTTAGTGTTGAGCTGTGATTTGGAGGAGGTGCCCACCCCCCCAGGGCACAGCATTATAGCTTCTTTCTCACTCTCCACCTGGACACGGGGCTGAGGAGCTACGGAGATGTCTTGGTGTGTTGTCTGAAATGAGTGGAATAGCAGTGCTGTGGGGAAAGGCTGGGACATGAGAGTGAATAGGAGGGGAAGGATGATGAATTCTTATTTAACTGCCCCCAGTAAATGAACAGCAGATACTTAGGAGGATGCCCTTTCTACTCAAGAAGAAGCTGATGTGAATCACCCTTTCTGAACAGCTGCCACATAGCAAGTTACTAAACATCACATCATTCTCATTCAGTTTAGCAGCGCTAAGCATGATATAAAATCAGGGAGGTCGAACTCGGCTCTGATTGTTTAACATTAAACCTTTGTTTATAGTTTTAAATCTTCTCCAGATTTCATCATGCTGCTGATAACCTGATGTCCAATAACTTCAGCTTCATAAAGGCTCTGTTGGTAGACTGAGAGTCCAAACACACAAGGACACAGCTCTTCAGTTAACTGGGTATCTCACTTAGTAAAATCAATAGGAACTGGTTTTTCAGTACCTATATGAATCTGTAATAACATAATATGTAGCAATGCACAGTATGTGTCCAGATGTTTAATAGACTCAGTTGGGGTGAATTGTACTTGGGCAGTTGTCTGGAATTACTGCTGTGTGAATTACTACTTCATGCTTTTGGTCTGTCATTAATGAAATTGTGTGATGCACATCCCTGTTCAGAGTCCTCAAAGCCTGTGCACAACCTGTATCCCCCTTAAGACCTCAGAGTCGCATGAAAATGATACATTGGCTTTCTGCAGGGTTTTTTTTCATGGGAAATGGTCACTCTGAAAGGTCTCTGTTGCAATGATATGAACATACTCATGGGCACTTGTCAGTCTCCTAACCTTTACGCTTTGAAATATCCACTGGAAAGTAATAGTGCGTGATTTCTAGGACACGGTGATTCAGACCTTCTGCTTTTCTGGTTAACATGCCACTACCTTCTTCAGTGGAACAACATGCATTTATGCTAGTGAGAATCTGTCCCAAAGGACTAAGGAAGTAGGAGTGTAAAATAAAGTTTTACTCTAATGTTATTAAATAGCTTCATCCTTGGAAAAGAGCACAAATACTCCCTTTGTATATGAAAAGGGTCTGAAAGTTTAGGTGAATGTATAAGCATCCCATTATGTAGTGCTTGGTTGAACACTTTTTTCATGAAATAGTTGTTCTTCTGAACGTACTTGGTATTTTGAGAGGAAATGGTGGAAGTGGTGAGGACATGGTGGCTTAAAAAAGCCCTAATAGTGCAAAGTAATTTTTTCCATACATTTTCATGAGTATTTTTTATTATGCACTGTGCACGTCCTAAATACATAATTACATGCTGTCTTAGCCGATTGAGTAAATGATACTTTTTTTTTTTTTAAAAGAATGAATATTTAACAAATGGAGTGCAATGGCTTCAATGTGGGGAACATAATATGGGTTTTAAAAACCTGCCTAATTATGCACTTAACCAAGACATGAGGACAGTTCCTCTAGAGCCATTCTGGCCTGTCAAGTAAATAATATGCATTTTACAAAACCAACTAATTATGGATTTACCCACGGGACTATAAAAGATCTGAAGATGCAGGTAAGTAATATGCACTTTATAGCTAATAATATGCACTTTGCAGCTAACCATGCACGGGGAATTTAATTTAATTAAAAATGTGGTAGGTAAAAAAAGAAAGAGTAAATAATGCCTATAATCTCTCAAAAGCCAAGAAATTCAAGTTAAGTTAGCTCCCGTGCCATCTTGAAAAAGTCAATATACCAGTGAGAAATATCCAAGAGCGGGATTCGCGTGGGTGGAAGTACTTTCACTGAAGGTGGTCTCATTGCTTTCCTGGAGCTCTCTGTGATTCAAAGTGTCTCTTCTGGCCGTTAGGACTGCAGACTCAGGGCTCCTCTTTAAGATTACATTGCGGGTTCAGGGGTATGGCGTGCCCAATGTCTGCCTTTGGTCACACTTGTGTATTTTTCCCAGGGATTTTTATACTAGATTGGCTGTAGGCCTGACTAGGGAAAAAAAAAAAGAAGAATGGAAACCTGGGTTCGTATTTGTTTTTATTAACATGCATTTGCCAAGGCCCTGGAGGAATTTCTGGATCTGCTTAGGGGATGCAAAGTTGACTTGCTGTAAGCTGACATTGTGCTCTTTCTGAACCACTAGAAAAGGAGCACTAAGGCTTGAATGCTCCATCATGTGTGTCTCTTTGAAATACGTTGTACGGAAAAGAAAGCAAAGGGTGGCATCACAACATCTAGAGAGTCTTGAATGAGAAAAACATTCTGCAAAGTACCAAGGACGTTGTGCGTATTTTAGTGTGTCACTAACCCTCTGTATACATGACTGCACAGAAGTTTGTGCCTGAGGAAGACTGACGTTTGAGCAGACTACCTTATAATTTATCAAACCAAGGAAATCCAGATCTCAGGTGAAAGTATAATTAGGAGTGTTAACCAGGGTAAATGAGTACTGTGAGTGTTTGTACATACACACGCTTAGATGTACTAAACCAGCGATTTCTTCTCTGAAGGCTTCAACAGGTGAATCTGAAAGATTGCAGACAGCACATTTCCTTAGGAAACAGTCACTCAACAATAAAGCAGTAAACAGTAAGTTAATGGTGACCCATCCTTTCCACTTCTCAAACAGTATACAAAGCAATTTTTTTTTCTTTTTTGAGTCTTCCCCTTTTTTTTCCAAAGTCTGAAAAGCAATGGTGGGACAGCTAAAATGCACCAGTCCCCTCTCAGATTGCTGAGTGATACACAAATACATTGTCTGACATTCTTCCCAAGTTTTATACACCAAAGTTGTGTTCTGAATATAAATTCCTGCAAGCTATTGAGATCACAAGTATGAAATCTGAAACTGCTGGTTCTATGATGATAAAGGGACATGCTCTTTAAAAGAACCCATTTTTGCTGCAAGCAATGAACATGCTATGTGGAAAGATATGTAGATTTGAAGTAGAGTTTGAAATGCTGCAGGGATTGCATTACATCCTTCTAACACTCTTCCTTGGTCAGATAGAAGGTTTTTTCCGTTGTTTATGTGTTTACTTTGAGAATGTTAGATTGGAAAACTTCTATTAACCCTCTTCTTGGCTCCCTTTCTTCCCCCATCTTTCCCCGTCACCAACCTCCCCAGCGTTTACTGAATATAGCGGTTCTGTTTGGGATCTGAAGAACTGTATTGTTTAGCCACAAAAGCATCTTCTCCAGCTTTTTCTCTTTCTTTAAAAATACACTATTTTTTTTAAAATGCAAAGTGGATTTGCGGTATTCAATTACTCACTGAAACCAGATACAGAAATTTATTATTAGGAAATCAAGTTTCATGCTAGGAGAGATTGGAGCACAGTCAAATTAACAACCTGGCTTGTATTTTAACTGTATTACAGTCTCACCATTCTGCTTATGTTTCTCACAAAAAAACCCAAACCCAATAGCAGTGATCACTGTGAAAAAAACCCCACAATTGATGTTTATTGCTTAGAAATAGCTGCTTTTACTTCAGATGCTTTGGAAAGCAGAGGAGTGAAATGAGCTAGTGGCAAGCTGTGAGGGTTTCAGGACCAAATACTGCAAATAAAACTCACCTGGAGCTTTTGAGGAGTGAAAGATCAAGATTGCAGTGAACAATTTCTTGCCAGCAACTGCCTTGACCATTGGGTCACCGTTGGAAAAATAATATGATAATCTTTACATTAACTTCAGTAGTTTTCTTTGTGCCAATTGCTCCTATTGTTGCCATGCTCAGTTAGCTGGCATGATGGGAGGTGTATTAACTGGACTGCTTAAGAGAAGACTTGCTTGAGTTCTCAAGCAAGGTGAATAGGACTTGGAGAATCTGACAAAAATGTTTTATCTAAGCTGTTCTCTTAATTAAATTAGTCCCATTCCAATAGCCAGCTGAATAGTGATGTCAAGGAGGAGACAGCCACCTCTCCTGTAAAACTTACTGTATTTTTAGATTCTTGGACTCTTTCAGTGCCATCTGTAGCGCGCACATCACATTCTTCACCATGCCATTACCTTACAGAAGTAGATGAAGAATAAGAAATTATTTTATCTAGGTCAGAAAGGGAATATGCTGAGAAAACTCCTTTGTGAAGGGAAAAATCAGGCCATCGCACAACATTAGGGAACACAAGGCACGTTAATTTAGATATTCTTTTAATATTAACGATTTTAGTAGCAGCAAGTCAGGATCATGTGTCAACCGATGCTGATGTTATTGCCGGCTGAAAAAAATTCTTTCCTCAGCTTTAGGCAATTTAAGAAACATTTTTGGTTCCTTGCTTCTCTGATGCCTGATGGCCAAATCCTGCTCCCTCTGTCTGTTGGGGTGCTCTGCAAGAATTGGTACCTTTTGCTGCGTGATTAAGACCCACAGGATTTGGCCCTGAGCACCTTAGGATGTGTGTGTGAAGGTTTCCTAGGTCTGAGCAAGGAAATTGTGGTGTTTTTTTTCTTTAGCTTTTTTCCTAAGTACACCAAGAATTCAGAGGGAATTAGAATAAAATTTCTGTGGAATTTTCTTGAAGCAGAGGGGAGACTTTTGCTTGCACAGGGCTTGACAGCTCTTGATGGTGCTGCAGAAAATGCAAACATGCTGCAGAGCAGGCTGGGCTGTGTACCATAGAGTGTGAGTGCCCTCTGCTGCTCCTGGACACACTGTACATGCCAGGAAAGCTCGCTTTTGTTTTATTATTTTTAACAAAGGTAAAACCATCAAAAAAAGGTGTTTATCCTTGTGATGCACAGTGAATGAGTACTGGTTGCACCAGATCTTTTTAAGGAACGGGACGTATTCTAAGCTCGGTTAGAGTTAGTGGTGTCAGCAGTCAGTGGAATTTACTGAATCGACACCTACTGTAAATATCATAATATTTTAATGACCATTTACACTGGTGAGTAATTTCCAGAGCTGCAGTAACAAGCTCTGTGAATAATTCCAGTATCTATACGTGAATGAAGTGAAATGCTTTGAAATACTTAAAAGTAAGTTTTAATATATTCCCTTAGTGCTCAGGTCATTTATGGTCATAGTTCCTAACTCATTTATTTATAACAGAATTTAAAGGAAAAAAAAATAATTAAGTTTCCAAGGTGGAGATTCTACAAAATCTAGCAAATCTATTTTAAACAAAGTATTTTAGCTATTAAGTATTCACATTATTTTGTGCTTCTCCATATAACTTATACTGACAGCAGCTTTTATAGAATACCAATATTCTCTCACACACATTACAAATCTAAAGCTACTAATTACAAATCACATTTTACACAAGCTTTGAAAAGGAAGCTCCAACACTTTGTAGAATATTCTTTTAAATAGCCTAGTACAACATTAAATAATCATTAGATAAAGATTATTATAAAATCAGGCTGCCAAATTACTGACTTTGTGTTTTCTGCGGCCCTAATCTTTCATCTCTTCCTCAAGCAAAACTCCCACTGATTTGAAGAAGGCAAGATTTAGGTCTATCCCAGCAAAGTGGAACATCCACATGAACTACATTGTAGCTGGATATAGTATTTCAGTATTATCTAGAAATTGGGCGCAGACTGTGTATTGTGGACCTGCAACTGGGAAACTTCATGGCTCTTTGCCAAGCAGTCTGAGGACATTAATAAGATCTAAAGTGTCTTCACAGTTATACTTGTGAATGTCAATTGGTAACAACTTTAAAGTGAATTCCAGGTTTACAATAAACAGTATATTGAAATCTGCTGTAAAAGACAGTTCTCCAGTTCTGGGACCCATGGAAAAATGCAGCCCGTGGTACGCTGTACTGAACGGCAGCAGCTTACATAGTATCTCATGGTGACCTCTTTTGATTCACTAAAAATGCTTCCGTTATTTTTTGTCCCAAGTTCAGCACTATTCCGGATAGAGCCTTAAGCAGTTTAAAACGTCACCATGAAATTAATGCTGTGAAAAATCAATACAATTGTAATTTAATGCCATGCAAGTTAGCTCAAAGTGAATGCACTGTAGAATTGACTGGAAGGAGCATCCCACAAGTAGAGCAGGTGGCGCAATACATCTGTGCCTCCTGACATCTCAGTTCAAATATGTGTTTGTTTTGTTGGCTCAGATCAGTATTTTTTCATGCTCCCCACAATGATGTAAATCAGAACTAATTTAGTAGTCCCTACGCAAGAAATGTGTATTGCAAAGGTCTGCAAATCAAGACTGAAGTACTTTGACAAAGTTGTGTGTGGTAAATTCATACACAGATATATCTCCCCTGTATCTTCTGCTCCACGCTATTGTTCTTTTGCTTCCACAAGGATTGAAACTTGCCTCAAATCTTGAAGATAAATCAAATTCATAACCTTAGGTGGATATGCAATTCCATAGAGAAGAAGCCTGACAAAGACAGGGAGGCTAATACAATTGTAAGACAGCCGACTAGCCTAGGGGTTTCCTTTAACGGTACTTCTAATGCAATTGGACATTGGCACAAATTCAGACCTGGTACAGGCAGGAGCTCTTGAGAACTACATGAGATCCTGGGCTAATAAGACTGCTCTTAGCACTGCTCGCTAAGTTCATGGGGAATGTCAATGCTTCCTGCCCTAGGAGGTTGCAAAGAAAGATGCTAATCTGTGGCCAAGTTGAAGGGTGGGATGGAACTTGAATGAATGACGTTCAAGCAAGGTCTGTGCTGAGCACTGGCTGAAAACAGGAAATGCTGTGATCTTGGATGTCGGCATTTCGATGTGCTGGTAGGTGAGTAAGTACAAGCATGGAAGAGAAGTAATATCTTATCTTAAAACTACTGTGTTTTTCACTTCCCATGGCATACCTGGTGACCGAGTCTTCTTCAAAATGCAAGTGTATTCTGTCTGTTTGAATAGTAGATCCTTTGGCCAGATCTCTTCATCTCATGTCTTACACAGTCAGAATTTTAATAGCAAAACTTAAAACTGAAATTTTTTTGTGTGTGTTTGGATTTAGCCCTTCATCTGAAATAGATGTCTGGATCCAGGCACTATTTAATAAGCTTGGCCTTCTTAGAAACACCATTTGTCTTTTCTGTTTAAAAGCATCTCTACAAGGAGTCGTGGGTGATCAGGGCTCCCAAAAGCTACCATAATACTATGCCACAAATCATTTAGTGAACTGTCTATTGTTTAAACACCTTCCCCTTCAGTTCTGCCATCCCTTCTAGCACCTCATTTTTGGCTATGAAGGCTGGGGAGTAGCTCTCACGAGAGCTGTTGAGAATATGATTCTATGAAATACCAGAGGTAGTTTTTAAGAGTGCATCTTGCTCAGTATCACATAGTACTATAAACATTTCATATAGGATCTATCCCATAATGTGTCTGATATGGATTTACAAGCTGTTAATATATTGTTGCTCTGGAACTGGAGAAAGTAAAGCAAATAAACTAGCTTAAGCTGAGCCTCAAAATGAGAAATAGTTGTTGCCGCTACTGTTACCAACTTTGTTGCCTTTTTGATGCCTCACAAAACTAAGGAGGTGGCAGACTACTGTTTGCATTTTCCTTAATGTCAGAGTTTTCTCTTAATGCATTTCCCTTTAGAAAAATGGGGTTTAAGCAGTCAGAACATATGGTCTTGTAACTCTACAAAATTGTAGCTTTATTAACTTAGTGCAAGTTGTTGCAAGAAGAATTTAGGAAACTCAGAGTTCTGTGCAGATACTGGAATGAAATCTGTGCTTCTGCAGGAACATCTACGCCAATCTGAAGAAGCTAGCATGGCACAGGGCAAGTGTTTGCTAGTATGCTTTCAAAAAATAGTGTCAAGCCAGAAATGAAGTACAAATTCTGGTTCATATGCTCTGTACCTTTCCTGTCTTCCACACAAACCCATGAGCTACAGCTTTAGTAAGTCCATCTATATTACCCCTTTCTGCCTTTCTTCCTGCCCCAGTCCCTTGCAAAGACCAAATTCAGAAAACTCATTTCACAACTCTTTATCAGCTGGCTTGTTTCTCTCCGTCAATTAGTTTCAGGTAATGTCCATGTGGCATGGCCCCATCCCAACCCAATCATTACACATGCTACCTTTTCCTAGACGGAAAGCGTGTGTAGTCTTCTGTCTTCCTGACTCTTTTCTAGGGTAGGGAGATTGTTTGATGTGTTCTGCTCCATCTTGAGGTTCCTTCTGAAATTGCCAGTCTGGGTTGCTCAGCAGCTTTTGTCCTTTTATGTGGATAGCATGGATATTTTAAATAGCTACCATAGAGAGGATACTTCTGTAGAACTACAAGCAATCTTGGTGACTGTGAAACCCAAGAAGCCAATAAGGCCTTATTTGGTCCAGTAGCCATACAGAATATTTTTGGCTGCTTTAAGCTCCCCCAACTCTAGGCTAACAATGCAAATTTGTGAGGATAATTGTATATCAATTTCATATGCAGGTCCCTTTATTGAGAGAAAATATCAGAAATTAAACCTTACAAGTATCCAGAAGCAATTATGAAATGAGTAGATTATAGTGGTAATACTGTAAATGGGAATTCACTGAAATGTCAAAGTACTTGCCATAAAATGTAGCAATAATATGATACTAAACACAATACAGAGAGCTTTCAAATATTAATAACTTTATTATTTTCTCTATTAATACTGATAAAGTTCAAACAATCATCACCAAGCTGATCAGGGGAATAATAATATCATTACCATCATCTGCTGGAGGGAGCTATAATGGTGCTGTCATTCTGTCCTACTGGAAGATCACTTATGAACCGAGTTGGATTCTGACATAAATCCCTGGAGGTAAATGACAGGACATTACAAGGCTCAGAGGATAATTGTAAACTCGCATGCTAATGACTCAGACTTGTAAAGATACCTATCATAACAAAAATGGTAACAAATAGTAAATTAATTTTTCAGCTTGCTTGGCACTGTCTGCTCAGGAAAAAAGTTCATTGTATTTGAAGGCTTAGTGAGCTTTGCTTGCTATATTTATTCTACTATTATTTCCTTTATAGTGATCTGTACATAATGCCACCCCTCATGGCTGGTTTATTTAATGACCTAATCAGCAGGCAATTCCTGGAGTTTTAACAGGATGGATATGCCTTTTCCTGCAGAAATGCCTGCTTTGCAGAGGAGGTTTCTGAGCTATGCAGACCAAGAGACCTCTGACAGATGCAGATTGGTGCATAATTTGAATGTCTTCTAAAATCTGTAGCCACTACTCTATCACATTGGGTCATGTTGAGGGTCTCAAAATCTGCGCATATGTCTACATATAGCTTTGCCGTCACAACCATGGTAAATAATATCAGCATCTAATGTGGAAATTCTGAGCCCAGTCCTGCCTCTGTTTATGTGTATCGTACCTAATTTTAATCTTCGGTATGTCCGTATATTTTCATATGGTTGAATTCTGCTCTCACGTTCACTGGCATGAATCTGTCACATCTTACTGACTGCTGAGAGGATGTAACTTTGTCATCTGCTGAGCACTCTGCTTTTCATCAAAATGTATACCCCGTGCTTCTCTTTAAAACAGTGTGTCACAAGAGACACTGAAGGCATATGCTTCATATTAAGCATGCATGCAAGTGCTCTCTTGGATGGGAGCACAGCGCTTACCTTCTTGTGGGAACAGAGCTGTGCAGGTAAAAGCAGAAATTAGTCCTTCTATTTCTTGAGGCCACACAAAGAACACAATATGGCCTCCTTTGTTATTTATATAAACTATGTGTGTGTCTATGGGAGATTTTCTTACTATGTTTATCTCCTTTTTCTTACTGTGTTTATGTCTACATAAGATGGTCATTAAAAAATGTGGAGAACAGAGTACAACTAGTCCTATTTTTTCCCTCTTCCAAATAGATTTCAAAATTTTGCATTAAGATACACTAATCTTTTTTTGTTTTGTATGAGCTACCAAGATCTGCCAAAGTCAGTCACATCCATGACTGATTTTGTTAAAAATAAGTATATCAAAATAAGATATTTACATTAAAGAGAGGATGAATATATATAAACCATTATATTACTTAAAGGTATAGATACTCCTAAAGGAGCATATTTCAGGTATCAAGTTTAACATCAGGGGCATTGCTAGCTGCTGAGGATGGGTTGAGGAGTAACAGGGCCTCAGGCAAAGCTGTGGGCCACGTTTCTTGTAAGTGATGGCATACATTTCTGTTGCATTGTGGAGGAATCTGTTGCTGGTCATGTACTTCACAGGTATGTTTTTAAAGTTATTTTTGTTTTAGAAACAACAACAACAAAAAGGAATTTGCAGAAGAGCAGCCTGTGCATTTAATTGTAATACTGAATATTAATTAATAAAAAACATCAAAAATAAGTTGCTGGCTGCTGTATAATTAGGTATCTACACCCATCAGATCAAAGTATGTAAATGAACTACATTCTAATAAGCCCCACTGTTTAGCTCAAGAATGATAATGAATCTAATTTGCCTGCCTTAACTTAGCCAAAGCCACTAACTATGTGATTTTCTTTTCTTTGTACATTTTTTTAAGTTGGTACAAAAACAAGATAATCAATAATGGGGGATAGTCTCCTGAGTGATTCCCGCTAATGCTAATGGGAGTTAATTGCTTATATTTAGAGGAGACCGTGCAGTTCTGGCACCCCAGTGAATATAAATTACACAGTGGCGGAGATTGCACAATGGGCTAAATCATCCCCACCCACAGGAGGAGGAAAGTTACTTGGGGAAAACCACTTTATTCCTTCCACGGCACCTTGTCTTGCTGCTCGCGGGAGGGTTTTGCTGGCCAGGCAAGAGTGGTCTCATGGGGCATGTTGTGAGGCTCCTCACTGGACCTGGGACCCGTGGGATGTGTCCTTGGTGCCCACAGCCCCTGGGAAGAACAACCACCTCGGGGGTTGGCCGTACTGCTGTCCCCTGCCAGCACACTGCTGCTTTGTGTGGCTTTAGAGATGGCACTGCAAGGCTCACCGTGCCAGGAGGAGCCAGCTCTGGGATTCCTCCTATTTTTCTGGCATCTGGTTTGGCTGTCCCAGCTTCAGACTCCACTGTGTTTCTTTCAGTTCTCTGCTGAATAACCACAAAAGAGGGAACAGTATCTTGTCTGTGCTCCCGCACCTTCCCTGTCCTCATGGTTCACTTGCATTTTATCCTCCTTTTCACTTCCTTGCACCAGCTCCAGGGCACAAATGAAAACTCTGCCATAGACTGTTGGCACCAGAAAGTCCCTGAAATCACTGGCACAGGGCACAGCAGCTGTGGGGTTTCATTTACCCTTTGTTGTGTTGGCATCTGCTTGCTGTGGTTCAACATTGAAGGGCTTGGAAAGCACAGCTGGAAGAATAGCATCAGCTCAAGGCATTTACAGCTCCTGAGGCTTCATGAGGTGGGGTCAGATAGCCACACGGTGCTGTGCTCTTCCTTCATCATTTGGGCAGTATTGCCTGGAGGAAGGTCCTAGTCAGAACGTCTGGAGGTTAGTCTGGCACCTTGGAGGTGTCCCGTGGTGAAACTAGCTTCTGCTGGGTGACATCCAAGGAGCAGCCAACTCTGCTGTTTCCCTCCTTGCTGGTGCAGACGTGGTACTAATGAGAGGAAACGGAGTTTTTAATGCGATTAGGAGTTTGTCAGACCCTGTTTTGAAGGGCTGTGCAGGGACGCTGGATTGTTAATTCTAGTATTAACGTTATGTAGAACTGAAACTCTGCCACTTCACTTAGTCTCTGAACATCCTATTTAAATTAAATTGGCCCAACATGCCTTTATCCATTTTTAAACAAGAAACAAGACAAAACAAACAAAAGCTATCACAGTTTAGCTGAGTCTGTGAAAAGTGATGTATTATCTTAGCTACAAAAAACCCCGTAGACTTATTTGAAGATTAAATTTTGCATATTGTTAGTCCATAATTTAGGCACTTCAGTATTTAAAAAATTATATGGCTGAGTTATTTACAGCAGAAGAAAGGGAGTTGTGCGTACAGATTAGCTTCTTGTCATCATGTTTTTAAATCTGTAATGGGCATAATGGAGTCAGCTGTACAATGGTAATTTGCAAAGCTCTATTGATTTCAATGAAAGTGCAATGAGGATGGTTAAAGGTATTGGGAGGGCTGGTGCTTCCAAATGAAGAGAGATTAAAAAGGCCAATATTAGCAAAAGGAACAAATAGAAATGAACGGGATTAGATAGAAGGCCTATGGTACAGAAGCCCAGGCACAGGTTAGCTGATCAGTGTAGCGAAATCTTCTCCCCATATTTAAACAGAACTCAAAAGTTTTTGTGCTTCCATTTAAGGTATTTGACTTATAAATGCATGTTTTCATTTCTTATGAGCTGCGTTTCAAACTGATGTTCACATCTGCCCACTGCTTTTTAGCTTGTTCATTACTCTTGGTTTTTATCAAATGAGCAGGAAAGGATGAGTGCTGTGAGCACCAGGCATATATGGATGACGCCTGCTTGAGCTGGAACAGGAGCAGTGCCAAAGAAGCGAGTGTAGAAGTGACCTGTTTTCAGTTGCTCGCAGCTTTGCCAAACCTGAACTGCTTGAGCAGAAGTTGTCTGCTCCAGCTGTCTCCCTTAAGCTCGAACTTTTGGAAAGCTTTGGCTGAAGTGATCCAGCTGTTTCCAAAGATGAGGCTAGGAAGAAACATAGGGTAAACTTTTCATTGGATACCTCAGGAAGCCACCCACGTGTACTGGTGGAGAGGTGGTTTGTGCATTGGGGATGCCACCAAGGAATTCTAGATTTGACTGCCCTGAGAACCAGCCTTGGCCAAAGGAAATTTTTGAAGCTCAGTGTGAGTCAAGAGCAGATGAAGTTAAAAGTGTTTTCAAGGACTCTTAATTACTGGGCAGAGAGGAGTGATAGGACAACCGTTCATGCAGTGAAGTAGTGTCCTGCTGTCTGGTTGCTCACTCAACGCCTGATGTGTCCCAGCTTGGCTGTTCACCCTCTGGCATGCTGCAGTGAGGCTGCTTTTGAGCTCTGGGTGGTGTGTGTGTAATAGTAAAGCATAGCTAACATGGCCCTCCTTCCCTGATCCAGTCAGCAGTAAAAGCTTGTCCTATCCTTTCTCTGCCTTCTTAATGCAGGTATTTGACTTCTGCTGTGAGCTGCTTTGTTGGTCATAGTCTGAACTTGGCACTTCTTTTGCTCAACATGAGCTGAACCGAAAGACTCAGGGGCCCCTTTTTCTTTTAAGTTTTTCTTTCTAAACAAACACTCTCACGTGAAGTCACTTCACAAAGTCCTCTCGTTACTGCTTACAAAATCCTTTCCCGGAGGAATGTCCTGTTCCTGGGAAGGGAGGAGTGATGTTTTGCTGTGACATCTTTGGGGCAGTATCTCAAGACCATTCCAAACAGAAATGGTGTTTCCTTTTACTCTTGTGTGAGGATCTCCCCCAAACATTATCAATGACAGCTTTCAGGAATCTGTTGTTAAGCGTCGTCAAAGCATAAGTCAAAGATGACGACTTATTTACAAACAGCAAGTTCAGCGCCATCAGAAATAAGAGTATCAGCAGTAAGGACCTGGAGTTGTCAGTTCTGTGGTACGTTGCCATTTCGCTGTCTTTGTTGGTTTAATTTTTGTAAGAGTCCAGCATCTTACTACTTCCATTAAAAATGGTTCTCTGAGGTTCAGTGGTGTTCTATGCTTACATGAGAATTGTAAGTAGATGAAGACATTTTCTGGTTTTTTAAGGGCTGGTGTATGGAAGGCACTTCATGCTAATTTTATATCATGCTGGAGAAGAGTTCTTCTTAGACATTTGCAGGACTATTTTATTATTCTCCTTTAATTCCTCTCTTAAAACTCTGTTGTGACAGGACATTACGTATAAACTTAACAGCAGCTAGGCAGCTGGTGTGCAGAGACCTCTGCCCATCAGGCTGACAGGTATTATCACAGTGGATTTTTTTAGCTCTTTCCTGTTTGTCTGTATTTAATCACATACTGTGCCTTGCCCTACATTTCAGTTACAAGCACTCTTTAAAGTGTTTTGTGTTTGTGTGACACCTAGCATAATGAAGTTTTGACTGAGGATTGAGATCCTATACAATTGTTACTAGCAAGTGTCATAAACGTGTGTATGTATAGGTATACACATATATATGTATGTACATGCGTGTAGGAAGGGTTTTCAAAACAGTAAGAGATACTGCAGGAGATCCCATTTAAAAAGTTCCTTTCATCACTTCATTTTTTCTTTGTAGGGCCATTTCATCCTTTAATGATAATAATGATTACAACTTCTTATTTGTAGCATAAGCATAGCTCTCTTCCATTCACTAAGGAGACAAAAAACTCCTTTTTTACTGTAAATAATGAATTTTCTATATGCGCGTTGTGACATTAAGCCAAGTGAACTGTCCTGAAGTGCTAGAAACAATTTCTTCCATATCAGCTTGTCATCATTTGTTACTCTTCTCAGCAGCAGCAGAGGTACAGGAAGTTTTATGTTTGACATTGGACGTGAAAAGATAGCAATCCTGCCAAAGAACAAAAAGAAATATCAAGATTCATTTCAAGGTGTTCTATGTCTCTGCGTTTTGAGGACTAAAACCATCGAAGCAGCTAAATAGTTATGTCAGTGCTACTTAAATTGAACAAGTTTTACATGACTGAGTTATAGGCTTTTTGTATAGAAGGTCTGCATCACCAAACATCTCATTTTTTGCAGCAGTGTTAACAATAAAAATAATACTTCATTATCTTTGTAGATAGTCAAGTGTATCTAGATTGCTTTTAAATTCCAACTTCACTTTTGTAAATCGTGTTATGAATAAGGCATGCAGCAATGCATCCATTGAGATAATTGTATTCTCTGCTTTTAGGAAGCAGGGGGATATTTGGGGAAATATATTTGTATGTAAATGGCTTCTTTTGAGTTAGGAGGCATATTTATTTTAAAAAAGATTCTGTACGTCCTGTAAGACTGCAGACGTTTTGTGGCCGTCTTTTATATTTGATGCGTAGGGCATGCAGCAAGCTCCACATCTCTGTGCATTGAGACAACTGCCTTGTTTGCCAAGATTGTAAAATGAATTTGAAAGATATTATATACCTCTGCATATTAGTGAGTGGATATAAAGGGGATAAGAAAAGTACATTCATTCAGCCTTTCTCTCTTTCTCTGTCTTTAGATACATAAACATAGTGGAGCCTCTGGGATGACACTTCTCTTTTATTGTGGTAAATCTATTGACTTAAATGGGGATAACTTGTGTAGAGAACAGACATTCAGATCAGAGATAGAGCGTTGAGAAACTGATTTCTGTGTGGTTGAGCCTGGACATAAGTGCAGTTTTTCAATCCAAAGTGTATTTTACTGTGAACTATGTTCTTATACTTGAAAGTAATGTGAGCTCTTTATCTGGCATTGACAGTCCTGGTGTAGGATTTCAGTGGAAGAACATCTCAATTGCATCAGTTAGACTGACAGAGGTGTCAAATCTATGATCTATTCTCACATTTACACACATCTTTCCTTTTTGGTTTGGTTTGGTTTATCCAGGAAAAACCAAAAACCACCTCTAAAGATCGCCAGATCTTTAGAGGTGAGGCATATTGCAGCAAAACACACATCTTTCCTTTTTGGTTTGGTTTGGTTTATCCAGGAAAAACCAAAAACCACCTCTAAAGATCGCCAGATCTTTAGAGGTGAGGCGTAAGTTGCAGCAAATGGGCTTAGTTCCAGAGTACAGAAACTGGTTCTTTGTTTTTGTATTTCAACTCATTCTCTATATTTCCAGCTGTAGGCTGAGACATAACATTTCCTAGGTAAAATGAAAAGAACGAAAAGTTGTGTAAGAAATTTGAAGTTAAGGTATTTCCCCAAAACTTCCTCTGACTATTCATTGTAATAATGCCAAAGCCCCGCATATTTTCCGTATCTGTGAAGCTACACTGAGTGCAGCTCAGTTGTGTCTCAGGTATAGTTGTTTTGCAGAAAGGGGACTCCTGTTTTGTTTTGGTTGGTTGGTTTTGCGAAACCACAGTTTAGTGTAAGGCAGTATTGCACTGTGTTATGTGAGACTCTGGTATACCTATGGCGCTTCAGTTTTCCCAAAATCACACTTTTGGGCCTGATCCAAAGCCTGACAGTTGATTGCAGGCTCTTCATTGGTATCAGAGAGCTTTGGATAGGGACTTTTGGCTCATTCAAAGTTTCAGCAGCATCAGAGGGCTACACCAGTGAGACCAATAGTGCAAATTATATTGCAGATGGGGCCCGTCCATTTTTATCCAGTGAAAAATTAAACAATGCGGTTAAAATCCTAAAACCTTCCCTGCACTAGAGCTCCCCTCATCACCACGGCAAGCTACAGCTAGGAGGTCTCCTCATACAGCCCCAAAGAGAAGTGCAGTGTTTTTAGAGACGGGCCTGCAGTCGGCTAGGTGTCGTATACCCATTAAGTTCTTCAGAGCATGTAACAAAATGATCTGGGAAGGTGTTTCTTTGGTGAGTCAAATCTTAAGACAGCATTAGGCAACTTGCAGGATGAATGCAAGAAGTGCCACAGCACAGAAACGTGGGAAGCTGACAGAATCCTACAGGGAGCTGGTTAAAATCTACTTCACTTGAGTGGCCAGCCTAAGAGCACAGAGAGGTCAATATATCCATAATTATTATTACAATTTTCTGTTTAAAATATGCCAAGTTCTTTGGGGGGTGGGGAGGGAAGAGTTTCTTTAAAAAAAACCCTTTTAAATTACAGCTTCAAAGCATTAACTTGTCTAGTAGCTTCCTAATTTCCCCAAGGATCTAAGATATAGGCATTAGGATTCCTGGAGCAAGACAGACTTTTAAAATTCTAGATTTTTAATATACAAGCATTTTATATATGTTACAGAAACGGAGCAGCTAATTTTGTGTGACTTCTACTAACTAGTTACTGGAGCCCATACAAAAGTACTGGTAGTTATAGGGAGAGTATGCTATATTTTCATCCTCAGCCTACCCTTCAGCATTTGGAAGAAACAAACATATTTCCACTTTTCATGTCTCTTTGGAAAAATGTTTTGCTTGTGGAGAAGAATGACTTCTATTTCTGAATTTGGAAAGTTGTACAGGTTGTAAATAATGCCCATCTTATTTTTTCAACATATTTATTTTCTACGGCAAACAAAGTATACTTCATGATGATGACAATGAGGAAAATATTACCGATCCATTATGCAGCACTTCAGATAATTAATTTTAGCAAAGCAAGTACATAATTCTCCCAACAGCCTTATGAACTTACTAGATAAGTATTATCTTTCCAAGGGTAAGTCACTGGCAGCATGAGCGTTAAAAGAATGGGATGCTGAGTTCTAATTTTCTTCCTTGTTTAAGCAGGGCAGGTTGAGATATGTATGTGATAACTGTTCATTATGTCAGTCCAAGAAGTTTATTGTGCCAAATGACACATCGTGTGCTGACCGCATCGTACTTGCCCCTAGTTCAAATTCACAAGAAGTAGTAAAATTAGGAGTGGTGCAGTACGAAGAAGTCTCTCTCCATCAGAGAATATTTAGTGGCACACAAGGATCATATGCTTGTAGGTAAAGGAAACAGTGTTTATTTGAAGAACTGTTATATGTTGAAGGGCTAAACTAAAGACCTCTCACAAAAGTAGCCTTCCTGACTTCACTGTAATTATTTCTCATTTTTACTGGCACGAACCAGATCAGAAATTGGGTGCCGTGACAAGAGACGGGTCTGTTAATTGAACAGAAGCAAGTACTATCAGGGATGGCTGCAATGAAGGTTGGCCAAGGTGATCAGTTCCATATGGCTTTATAATCTACCAGTGGGTCACCAGCTCCTTTCACATCTAGCATACGTGAACAAGAAGACAGCAGAATCACAAGGAGTTTAGTCTGCAGGAAAGAAGTGAAGAATCCAATGCCATAAAAACTGAATCCAACATGGGAAATTCTGTGCCAGACCTTATAATGACAGACAAAATGATCACAGACCTAAAAATTAATGACTGATTTGGTGTAGGTTATCATAACTTGACTACAGATGCCACGTGTAAACAAAGTTTCAGCAGTAACATTATCGTGTTTTAAAAGGGCCGCTATTAATGAAGCTGAAAATGGTTCTGAGCCAGTCATCCAAGCAGAAGAATTAAAATAGAAAAGGCAATTACAAACAGTTAAAAACTTTCAGTGGGATCCCTCAAAAGCCACAAAGGCCCAGTGGAGAAGGGTCTTTCCTATTTATAAAGCAGTCTGGCTTAGACAAGAGAAAGCAGATGCAAACAAATGGAATGGGGAAATCAGTTAGCTAGTGTAAACTGTAGGAATTATAGAAAATGAAAAAGGGAAATGAGAACAGAATGAGGAGCTTGGAGCAATCAGGTATGAGATTATTAGGAAAAGGGAAATTAACAGGGACACTGATTCATCACAGAATCTAAGTGGAAAAATTCTCAATGTAGAATAAAGAGGCTGCCATTTCCAGTAAGTATTTCTGTTCTGTATTTAGGCAGGAGAACGGCCATGTGGTCAGACCAGGTGGTGGTAATGAAATACTTCCCGTTCCAACCATAAGTCAAGAGAATATTAATCAGGAGTTTCTTTGTGTGAAATGGGAGGATATAATGTGCATCTCTGGGTTTGTTGTGGATGATTGGGCAGTCTCTGAGGAGACACCATGGCCAAAAGGGCCAATGAGATTCTTGAATGAGTATAAAGGGAAATTGCAAGGGAATGAGAGAGATTCTGCTACCTCTGGTTTTGGCGCTAGTGTGACTGCTGCTGGCATACTCCTTATATGCAGTTCTCCTCTCCATAATTCAAGAGGTTACTGACAACTGGAGAGTGTTCAGAGAATAATGACAAGAGTGATTAAAGTATTGGAAGTAATGCCTCAGCAAGCAGAGAGATGGGGACTCAAGGAGCTTGTCCTTGTACGTACAGCCTTTCCGCCTCCTCAGAGCACCCTCCTTCTCATCTTGTACTCGGTAGTGGAATTACAGGCGCTGATAATGACTCTGTTCCACCAGGACATTGGCTTGGCTTGGCACAGAGAAGGGGAACTCTTGCTGTTCCTCTGCTATAAAGGCCAATGCAATCCCTGCCTTTAGAGCTTCCCTCCACATCGTGAGGAAGTGTCAAAATGAACCCAGTAGAGCTGGAGTTAGTCAGGATTAAATCACTCCTGTATTTTCTCTTGAGGCGTTTCATTTTCGGAGTTGAGTCTACTGAAATACATAGGAAACAATGGTTACTGTCTTTACAATGCGTTATCTGTGTGGCTACAGGGACAGCACCTCAACTTCGCGCTGTATTGGCCTTCTGTTAATTTGCGCCATGTTAGGTTTGGTTCCCAGTGTAAAGGCATTGTTCATTGGACATTTAATTTAAAATGGTTTGTTTGAAAGGACATTGTTTCCAAGGCCAGTGTTTTAGGCCTTTATGTAAATGCTGAATAACTTTTATCAAAATAAGAAAAAGAAGAAAATAATTATAGCCGTATTATCATAGGTAATTTAAATGTTGGCCTTAATGGAGTACACTGTAATAGAACTTTTCAAGGTAAAACGTGTCCTGATTAAAAGGCATTATGAACTCTCCATCTGCTTTTTTTAAGAACACTGTATTAAACCCTACATACAGTGCGGTACTTTTGTGATCTTACACCATTTATATGAAAAGCTTTAGTTAAATGCTTATGCTAGTGGGAAGTTCAAAATTTTATCACTAGAGATGTTGCAGCAGCTCAAAGAATAGGCTTTACCGATGTCCTTGTTTTGGGGTGGTTTGGGCTATAGTCTGTTCACATCTATTCCTATACAATCAGATATGAAATGTAAAAAAGGAAAAAAAAAAGTAAGGCTATACAAGTTACTAATTTGAAAGGTTAAAGGCTAATACTATAGTGAAATCTATACAGTTATGTAGAAAATATTTGCTTTATTTTTAAGGTGCCAATTAGAAGTTCATATCTCTTATTTTTCTTTGAAACATTTGAAGAATATTGATATAATAGGTACTAATAGTCTGATGTACCTTTTGATACAGCTTATCTTTCCATTACAATGGATTTGAGATCGTTTTATTACCTCCTATTTCAAGAAGTATCCTTGGGACCCATAGATTTCAAAACTGTGTGGTAAAGAAACGTATGTAGCATTAATTACTTTAGGAAAAAATTATCAGTTCTTTTCAAGCATTTTGAAAGACTTTGTTATTAAATTAGTTACAAGCTACAAAATACGAGAAATAAAAGAAAAGATGTTATTGTTGGTTCAGTGGCCGATGACAGCAATTGAGAATGTGGTGAAATGGGTTTGCACAAAACTGTGATTTCTTAACTGCTGTTTCAATAATACGGAACGCTGGATTCTCAGAAAACATGGGAAAAGAGTAGGAAATTGTCACATAAACTAAACAAAATATTCTGTTGAAGTACAGTCTCCCGGAGTAAACAGTCATTACTGTAAGAATGGAGAAGCAATCACATCGGTTAAGTGTTTTGCACTTGTCAGTTCTCCTTGTATTTTCCACCCTCAGCTTTAGCTGGGCTGATGGACTCCTGCTATGGGAGGGGACATAAGCAATAAAACGCACTGAAGGAAACAGCACGTAGAGGAAAAAGTGTCAGAAAAGACTGCAGAAAAATACGCAAGTTCAGCTTCTTACTCTAGGGAAAAGCATCATAGTTAGCTCTCTTAATAAGAACTATAGCCATATTTCAACTTAGAAACAATTCTTTTCTTTAAAAAATGTTACACAAATGATGTGCTTTGTCATTTTTAAATCATTCTGTTCATTTATGGGGAAGAAAAAAAGAGTTTTGTTTCCTGGATGAAAGCATAGCTCCATATTTAATTTCTGGGTTTATTCTGATGCATGTTTTAATACTCTGACCATAGATCTGAGAAAAGAAATCATATTATGTATGCACATAATATGATGAAGTGTTTTGCTCCCTCTGATATACAGGTGAGCCTGGCGAGCCCTTGAATTTTCCATAGTCTCATACACTCCATTGCAAGTGACTGTTCTGGAGTCTTGGAAGTTTTAAAGCTGACTTGGTTGCCATCATTTTGAACACCTTATTCTAGTACTCTCTAAATGGCATCTTCTCTTCTGTGTTTCATGACAGAATAATCCACAGATTCAGAGCTCGCCCCTAACAGACATCAGGATCCCCAGAGTCTGTCACCTCTCTGATGCAAACCTGTTGCACAGCCTAGCCCTTTCCTAGGACTAGCATAAGTCCTGCAGCATCAGTGTTGGTTTTTCTGCTGGTCCATAGCTTAAATATCAACAGCTTTGATACTATCTGTGGCAGAAAATCTGCAGTGTAGCTCTCTGGTTCTCCTCAGAGGGCATTGAAAGCTGCCCAGAGGGAAAAGTCCTAACTCTGCAGATTTGCATCCTGTGTGAGCAGCAATTGGTCTTCTGAGACAGCAGCACAAAGGGTTTTTATGGGAGTCCCTCTATTTCCTTCAGGTGGTTTGCAGGGACTGTCGTTGTCCTGGCCAATGTGAAGAAACCAAATAACAAGTCAAAAAAAATCCTGTCTAGTGAGCAGGAATTAAAACAGGTTGAAATTGGAAGAGAGCGTGGGGGAGGTTAACGTTTTAGCAGCCAGGAGTTTGCTGGGGAGCTCAGCTTCCGCCAGGCTGGGAGGCAGCGGGAAGCTCCTCTGCTGGTTCTAGCAGAGATGGGGGGCAGAGACATTCCACTCCCCGCAACACACCTTTACTTCGATCCCAGCTGCAAGACTGGAGGGGGCTGTAGATGTTCACATCCTTCTGCTGGCGAAGTGGGGGGGCTAGGTGGATGAGAGTAGCAACAGGGGCTATAAAAGAAATTAGACAGATAAATATGAGTTTAATGTCTCTAAATGAATCTGCAGGCATCTTGAACAGTGCAGTAATCCTGGGTAAGCTTTGCTCTTGGCAAATATTTATTCAATGGCCGTTTAATAGCTCCTGACTGACAGCAAGTCTGTAGTGTAATCTAAGTCATTCCCTCCCCCCGTCCGTCCGTCGCTCTGGAGAGAGTTTCCTCTCCTGCAAACTGCGAGGGAGAAAGGATATAACTGTTCTTTCTGGAAATTCCACTTGAACCAGGGTTCAAGGATAAATATTACCTCCCCTCGGATATGTTAACTATTTTTTAATGATGTGATCTGATATTTTAACAGTGTGCACAGTGCAGCAGAGCTTTGGGTTTGTTGTTTAAATATCTTTGATGGTATGTCATAACAAATTAGTTTCTAAATGTTGCCAATTTGGCAGACAAAGCTGATTATTTCCTGCAATCACACTGCATATGTGCACAAGATTATAATTAATGACCAGGGATGCCAAGCACACTTTAATAATGATCCTTCAGCATTTAAGGGACTGTTAGAGTTATTGGCATTTGTGCCTTGTGTTGCAGAGGATAGGGGCAATGAATACTGATAGATCTATCAGTGCCATAGAATCCAATAGTTTCCTGATTTTTCTTGTAAATTGGAGGATTCACTGGGAGTTATTGACAAAGCAGCTGCAGTGAATATTAACAGTGTTTGTGTGCTGCTTTCACTGAAGCAGTACGAACTCCTAATTAGATTGGAATTGCTCTTTTGGCAACTTTGCAAGGCGGTTTTCCTTAGCATATTGTCTGGCCATTTTGTGTAAGGATTACAAGGAAATCAGTGATGGATTTTTGGAGAGCACCTGAATGTCAAGATAGCGGAGGGCTGTATCAGAATAAAAACTAAAGTGGAAAGGCACAGTGGATGGTTAAAAAAAAAAAAAGGGGGGGGGGG
>NW_008795672.1:204884-227158 GCF_000699145.1 Aptenodytes forsteri | reverse complement strand
GAAGGAGGAGGAGGCGAGAGAAAAAAGTGAGGGGAGGGGGGGGGGGGGGGGAGGTAAAGTTTGTATTACGACCCAACAGAAATAGGACGTGGATCCAACTTCAGTGCTCTTTTCAGGATGCTCAGGGAAACATGTCTTTTGGGATGTTCATGTGCACAGCACAAGAGCTGTTATAACGCTATAATATTTGGGGCAATGAGAAGGTAAAAAAAAGAAGCTACCAACTCAAGTTGACTGCTAACGTAGTTTCAGTGCCTTCCTGCCCTATTTGGTCAAGATACCTGCTCTTGGGCAGAAGAACAGAGACAGTGGTTCTGGTTTTTTATTTCTTCCGTGTGAATCAGTTGATATCGATACTGCCCTGGCACTGCAGGTCGTCCTTTAAGTTGTAGAAGTGCTTGTGACATCTTCAGCAAAGGCAGCACAAAGTATGCCCTGAACTCAAAAAGCATCATAAGGTATTTCTGCTGCCCTCTGCCTAGGGATGAGGTGGTGCGTTTCGTCACTTTTCCATCAGAAACCTCATGTGGCGGCATCTTCAGCTTTCCTAAAAGGAAGGATGTAAGGAAGAAAAAGAGGTGAGGGATGGGATAAGGGATATGATGGAAGGAAATGTGCCACTTGAACCTTTTTGATAAATTCAACTCAAAGCTTGCATAAAACAGTTACTAATGCTGACATGCGTTATTACATAGTATGATTGGAAAAATCTAAATTTACTCTCTGGCTATCTGAAGCAGGGGTAGATTTCCTGAATGTTTCTGTACTTTCTATGATCTCTCTCTCTGAAAATCCTGACTTGGGGTCTGTTTTACTGGGATTATTATCATTAAGGCAGACTTTGATCATAAAGCCAGAGTATGTCTCCACAGCTTCTGTAATACTGATTATGTTTATGCCTGTTAACATTTACCAAGACTCTTGATCCTCTACCTTTTAAATAGACTTTGCTGAAGATGTTGACAGTAAATGTCGTCTTGTTGAAAATCTATATATTTTTTTCAAATTGAAACTTTATGGACAATCTCTCGGCTATAGATATTTTCATCAATATTTCTGTAGATGTTTGGAACCAGTGGCTTGAAACCCAACTATTTAGTTTATTAAAAAGCCATTTTTTAGTAAAATGGTATAGTTCAAACTCTGGAAAAAACTTTGAAGTTTATCATAAATTATTTTACTTTGTGTTAACCTTGGTTCTGAAATTTTTTTAATTCAGATTTAATTCTTCACCCCTAAATTTCCAATATTTGATTTGTGAATAGGACTCTGGGATTTTATAATTATTTTTTAAAAGGTGAGCTTATTTTACTAAGGAAACTTTTAAAGAGGACAGACTTCAGCTCATTATTCTTCAGCAACTTGTCTTTTTAAGTAAGATTTTACAGAGACAGGCTTGCGGATTGATACATATGCCTTAAATTACAACCCGGTTACTTCAGATATCTGTGAGGGAGCAATTTCCCAAGAAAGGGACAGCTGTGTTGGTGCTGATACATCTCATTAAGTCAAACCCACAAAGTTCCAACCAACTGAAACTTAAATTTTACTCTGACTCATGTAATTTAACAAAATTTAAGTGCGTGATAGTTTTTACAGACCAGGCAAGTACCTGAGAGGGAAGTGGAAGCAAATGTCCTAGTTCAGTGAGAATTAAACACCTCGGCTATTTTGTGCAAGGCAGTGGTGGGACTGGCAGGAGGGGCTGGAATTTCTGACTTTCAGTCCCAAGGTCAGGCAGTTTGCTCCTTTTGGTGGACGCTCCTGCTGAGTAGATGTTTATTTCGTATTTCGTTGCGTTGACTTATATGTGATGATTTTTCACTTGGTTGTAATTATATCTGATGATCTTTATGCTAGAAATGCTTCAAGAACTGGGGATGGGAAAAAAGAAAGGCACAGTTTCGTCATGCAGTATCATAAATCAGGTTTGTTAAAGGAACTGTGAAAAGAAAAACCATGGAGGACTTCTGTCCTGAGGACTCTTACCAGTATTGTAAATACTGGCGTATCTTTCAGTATAACGAGCAGATTGACATAGATGTGAAAAGCGTTGTTTAAAAGTCTTCCAGGATGACTTGGATGCACACAGGGCACAGGTCCTTTGCTTCTCTCACTATACCATAAACTGCAGATCTGAATAGTTTTGGTTGGGTGCTTCTGAAACAAAATAGTTGCCAATTTTTTTATTTTTTTATTTTTTTTTTTAAAGAAAGAAGTCTCCCCTTGCTGTGAAGGTCTACAGGGACTAGTATTGCCAGACAACACAGTCCCCAAGACTCAGGAGATCCAGGTCTCTGTCAGCTTTTGCCCCTGCCCTTTGCCTTAGAGAGGGCAGTTCACCTTTCTGCAGCTCAGCTTTCCAGTCTGCAAGACAGGTTATAACAATATAGGGCACTGGGCAGTCAACATTTTGCTCATATGTAAATCTACTGATAACGACCACTGCCTAAAAACATTATATGGTTATTATTCACTAATAAAAGGGAATTAAAATTTCCCTGGTGATAAAGATTGTAGAATGCAGTTATGTTATGAGAAAGTAAGAATATAATTGAGGTCTGGTATAAACAGAGGTGCCAGCATATGAGCTGCTCCTGATATTGATCAGGAACCAGCTTTCACTGTAATTGTTCCAGTTTGTTTACTGCTGTGTATGTGAGTTATTGATCTTCTCTTTCTAGCTTCTTTGTGTTCTTCCAGTTTCTAATTCATTCTTGCTTTTTTCTCTTAGAGAGTTTAAATAAAAGCTTGAAAAGGATTATCAAACTGAGCCTTGAGAAGAGATTGCTTAAAGCCAGCATTCATCCCCTGCAAAAAAACCCAAACCAAAACAACAACAACAAAAAATCAGTAGTCCTGATGACCATTCCAGCTTATCGGTGAGCTGTCTAGTAAGGACAACAAATTAGAATAATTTCTGTACTGTGATGAGAGGTCCAGCTTGGAGCACAACTGCTCAGCATTGCTCAGGATCAGTTCTCTGTATTCACTGTCTCTCTTCTCGATGCGGTGGGGCTGATACTCAGAGCTCTGTGTATTTCAGTGGGGTTTATCTCTTGTCCAGACTTTTAGTGAAGATGCAGAATGTCTAAAATGCTCAACCCAGGGCTCTTTCTGAAACCTGAACGCTGGGACATGTGCAGCAGTAGTGTTTTTAAAACCCAGACAGTTCCTTCAGGTGTTTGGTAGTGAGCTGGATTTGGGGGCACTCTTCATTTTAAGCTAACAGCGAGCAGGGGCACCCCTTAGCTTCTGCCTGAGTCTAACGCCTTCTCATTTTTGTGCGGAGAGGGGAAAGCAATGTCCATTCATGTGCCCAGGTTTCACTTTAAATTTTATGAAATAACAGCCACACCTGAAATTTCACCCGAAATGCCTTTGGTTGCCACTGTAGATGCTGAAGCAATGTGATAACCTGATTTGCTTCTTAATGGGTGGGAAGACACTCTTTTCTCTAGCTTCAGTTTGCAAATGATCTGGAGGGGGAACCCGGGGATGGTATAGTCCATTAGTCCAGTGTCAAAGTTATTGTGGCATGGCTAATGTAGCATACTCGCATTCAAAAGTAGCAGACATGCTCGGCTTAATCAGCTGCAGTGCTGCCACCGGAATATCCAGAAATAACTTGGAATCAGATGACTTACTGAATTTTTGAAACTCCCTGAGTGTATTTTTCTAATTTTTAACAATATTCACATAACCAAAGCTTTACTGCAAGGGAACAATCATGCTCTGTGGTTTCACATCACGATGTAGTTTAATGTCTTTGCATGAAATGAGTTAACTCCTCTCTGAAGAGCTCAGTTTCCATGCTTCTTTTCGTTCAGACCTCATTTCAGTGGAGCACATTCTTCTTACTGAGTTCCCCACTCACAGCTTCTGCACTGGGTTTGATGTTCCCTTACAGCCATAGAGCCATAGAATCATTTAGGTTGGAAAAGACCTTTAAGATCATCAAGTCCAACCATTAACCTAGCATTGCCAAGTCCACCGCTAAACCACACCGCTAAGCACCACATCTATATGTCTTCTAAATACCTCCAGGGGTGGTGACTTAACCACTTCCCTGGGCAGCCTGTTCCAGTGCTTGACAACCCTTTCAGTGAAGAAATTTTTCCTAATATCCAATCTAAACCTCCCCTGGCACAACTTGCCTTGGTGCCTTCTTAAGCTTCAGCAACTCCAGCAGCATCTCTTGGTGGGTAGACAGCCAGCATCAAGGGCAACACTTGGGGCTACATTTTCTCTTGTCTTAGATCTGGTGCAATCTACAAATGACGGTGATCTTTCTCATAACTAAAGTTAAGAAATATCTGACATCATTACTTTTTTTGACATGCTATCTGGGAGTATCTTTTTATTGCTGAGTTTGAATGGAAATGCGATGCCCTACCAGTGATACGCAAATGTTTCCTTTCTCACACCTCCCTTCTTGCCTCAGCTGCATCCCTCAGGTTTATTTTGTGCCCTCCTATCTTGTTTCTCTGCCTTCTTTGCAGGCTGCTGCTTTAGCTGTCCCTTGGCCCCTTTCTTTGGCATTGTCTGGGACCACTTTCCTTTAAGAAAGGAGAGTAACTCAGGGAAGCACAGTATCCATTGCCTGGTAAGGCTGTATAAAAGTAGATTTAAATTGTGAGATCCCTTGCATATACTGTGTGTTCATGTGTGCTAGCTTCACGATAGATAAAGGAAAGGAGAGGGATGAGACACAGGGAGAAAGTGGGCTACCTGATCCCATACCTCGTGGTTTCAGGGCAGCTGCATCAACCTAATTTGTGAACAATTTCTTTGGCATACATGAGTGACAACGCTCCAAAAAGCAACGCCTATTTAGATACCTGAGAGAGGATTTAGGGGGTCTTAAGTTTTTAACAAGCTTGCTGATCATATGATGAATATCCCCATCATGAACTTTTTGCATTTATCTTCATAACTTTATCAAGACCTGCCAGCGATAGCTTTAAGAGTGCCCCTTCTTCTCCTTTCCCCACTTTCATCCCTATCAGCAGGTATTAAAATGGCTTGTTTCCAGATAAGAAAAATATGTCATATAAAATATCTGTGGTTTTCTAAATGGCTTGCACATCTCATTAACTTAATATTTTTTCCATTGGTCACTTTGGATTTATTACTTTCAAACCATAATTTTTTAAATTTAATTTTGACCTGGCATTACCCTAAAATTAAATTCTGATCTACCCTCCACCTAAAATGGTCTGGGGAGGAAGCCATTTTGCATTACATTATCATTCTATCAAATTTAACTAATTTAAAGGTGACATGAATAAAATAGTCATTAAAAGTACAGTAACTGTTTGTCTGTGATCTTTAGCGATGTCCCCATTAACTTTCAGTTGACTCTCAGTTGAAAATAGCAACCTCTCTTTCTAAGCCTTTCTGGAACAATTTTGATTTACATAAAGAACGTAGCCTGTCTTCTTGCTCTTTTACTCATTATTTGTTAAACTTCCTTTTTATTACCTGGCTCTGAGCTAAAATATTTCCCTCTATAGTAGTCTGAAATACTGATGCACTGATGTATTAAAGCAAAGACATATGATATTGTTGAGCTTCCTTTAACAACGTAAAGAAAAATATTCCTGGGGGAATTCAGCAGCTGTTTGGGGGATTAAATGTTTTCTATTTAGTTCAACAACTTCTTACTGGCTGCCTTGCGTCATTCTTGCATGCTTCCTCGCGCTTGACATTCACCGAGTCTCATTAGAAGATTACTGAAAAACATTAATTCATCGGTTCTCTAGACCAAGCTGTCTGTTTGCTTACCCTTGAGTTCAAGGGGAGCAGAACTCTCTTAAATCTGAGAGTTAATTTTTTTTTTTTAAATTCTAAAAAATGATGAGAGGTAGACAGCCTTAAAGTCCATGTTGAAGGTTCTTATTTTGATCTGTGTCTCAGTGAGCGGTGACTCTCTTGAGCTTAGGAGCCCCTAAGCTTGCAGGAGCTGTGTCTGCATTGTGGCCCTGAATTTACCTTCTGTGAAGAACAGAACAACTCCTTTCAACTCAGATTACTTACTGCTGATGATAAGGCAGTGTCTCATAGTAAAAAAAGATAATTACCAAAATTTGAGGTGATTTAGCCTAATTAATGAACAAACACTACCAAATAAGTTATGTTTGTTCCTTAGAACAGGAGTGATACAAAAATGGATTTGTAATCTGTCACATTTGCGGATTTGTATAAAAAAGTACAAGAAATAATCTTTCAGGTATACTCAAGGATATTTTCTTGCACTTAAACAGGAGTTACTACTGTTGTAAAATGATGATCTACAATCTTTGAAATATAATTCCTTCATACTTTAAGGAGAGGAAATTCAATATTATGGCCAAGTCTTATACATATGTGTAGCTCCAAGACTAGTTCATATATTTGGTTCTGCACTAAGGAATTCAGCCAAGTTGGGATATGTTGCAGCTGTAATCAGAAAAGTACTGCATGCCGGGCTGGGTTCTGAGATGTTGTAAATGGGGATAGTTTAGCCTTCGATGGAGCTGTGCTGATTTGTCCTAGGTAAAAATCCAGCACAATCTTTATAGTGGAATGCAGGAAGAGGATATTCTTTTTTGGTTATTTTTTTTTAAATTGTAGCTGGAAATATCTCATACATAAGTTTATATGAAATAATAAACAGAAATAAAAATTCTGTTGGGCATTTTAAACTTGGTTTGTGGCTCATATGAAACACCGGACACTTAGCAATGCTCTATTCTCAAGTTACAGGTGCAGTGTTATAATGGTGTGATGAAATCATAAATAACTCTTCTGCACGCTCTGTTTTTGCCTTATCGATTGTGAAATGATGGGATAATTTCAGGGGCTTTTTTCCTTAGAGATTGTCAGATAAAGGATTTTCCTTCTTTTCCAAAGTTAATAACCAAAATCAGTTGATGCCGTGGGGGGGTGGGGATGTGGTCCATGTTACAAATACTTGTCATTCTTCTTCCCCTTTAAAGTGTGAGTACTCTGGATTACTTTTAGCCAAAATTCAACATTTCCTTCTTTTTTAGACCTTAGCACCTGAAGCTTTTAAGATTTATAAAAACTTGAATTATCTTAAAAAGTAATTTTAAACATCTGTTTATCTGTATATGTAATTTGAACAAAAATAGCAATAAGTTAATCAAAAATGATTCTTCACAGTCCAGTGTCCAAGCTTGAATTCTTATAACTCTCTATCCAAAATCAGTTGATGCCGTGGGGGGGTGGGGATGTGGTCCATGTTACAAATACTTGTCATTCTTCTTCCCCTTTAAAGTGTGAGTACTCTGGATTACTTTTAGCCAAAATTCAACATTTCCTTCTTTTTTAGACCTTAGCACCTGAAGCTTTTAAGATTTATAAAAACTTGAATTATCTTAAAAAGTAATTTTAAACATCTCTTTATCTGTATATGTAATTTGAACAAAAATAGCAATAAGTTAATCAAAAATGATTCTTCACAGTCCAGTGTCCAAGCTTGAATTCTTATAACTCTCTATCTGAAATCAGTGAAACAGTTTCTTACCTCCATTCCCGTAAGACAAATTGGGGTAGTCCCAAGGAAATCATAATGTTTTCACTCAGCATAGCTGAGTTTAGGCCCAGCCACCTCCTTAGTGGAGTGCCTAAACAATGAGTATAGTATTAATGAAAGAACGTGGCACGATGGGTGATACGTATTATTAGGTGATGGATCTTAATTGCGTTGATGCTTTCAGTGTAGGAATACAAAGATCACCGTTCTTATATTACTAAGAAAGAAACTATGGCCCCATTAGATATTTCTCATGTACTTATATTCATAGATAAACTGCATATTTGTTTGCCAGTTCTCCAGTTTCTGCAATAATCAATACCAAAGCAGCCATGCAAAAGTAACAGCTATGTGCTGTTCAATAAGGCAAATGATGTATTTCCCATGAGCTACTCTTTTAACTAATGGCTATTTCATATACACATTCATTTCATCTCATGATGTCTTGCAGTTGAGGCAGCGGACACGCGTCTGGTCCTGCCAGCGTTACCAGTGCTGGCCTCCCATCCGTAGCAGTTAAAAGATGGAGGGATTAGAGCTGCGTGCCCTAGCTGCAAACCGAGGCGTCTCAGCAACCACAGGGCACAGTATTAAGTTTACTTAGTCCTTGTTGTGGTTTAACCTCAGTTGGCAACTGAGTGCCACACAGCCGCTCGCTCACTCCTTCCACACACACCCCGGTGGGATGGGGGAGAGAATTGGAAGAGTAGAAGCGAGAAAAACTTGTGGGTTGAGATAAAAACAGTTTAATAATTGAAATAAAATAACAACAACATAATAATAATACACAAAGCAAGTGATGCTCAGTGCAGTTACTCACCACCTGCCGACCGATGCCCAGCCAGTCCCTGAGCAGCGGCCCCCCCGGCCAGCTTTCCCCAGTTTATGTACTGAGCATGACGGCACATGGTATGGAATGTCCCTTTGGCCAGTTTGGCTGTGCCCCCTCCCAGCTTCTTGTGCACCTCCAGCCTTCTCAGTCGGTAGAGCATGGGAAACTGAAAAGTCCTTGACTAGTGTAAGCATTACCTAGCAACAACTAAAACATCGGTGTGTTATCAACTTTGTTCTTGTCCTAAATCCAAAACACAGCACTGTACCAGCTACTAGGAAAGAAATTAACTCTATCGCTGCCGAAACCAGGACAGTCCTAAAGACTTGTGTCAGAGAAAAGAGGGAGCTGCAAAGCTCATCCTCATGTATTATCATGGTATTGCTTAATGCTTTCAGCCAGGCTCGAATGTTGTACACACAAGTCTGTAGTACTTGAGCGTCTTTCTGAGGATGCGCTTTGGTTTGCATATACAGTGCTTACCTTGTCAGTTTGCTTAGGAGATAAGGAGAGCATCTCCTACAGCAGGAGTCACAGGGAACATCAGTGGCAGGGTTGGCCAAACCTCGTGCCTCTAAGAGCTGAATACCGCAGTCTTTGTATCGCTTTTGTGTCTTTGTTGGGAGACAGTGTCCTGGGCTTACCAGAAGCTTTTACAGACTTACCAGAAGCTTTAAGATCATTTTAGTGATTTACACAAGCCTCATCCACAGTCAGAGATCTCTCATATTAAAAAAACAAAACAAAAAACCCCTCAACCCCCCCAAAAACCCCCAACGTCCTGGCGTGAATTTAATACCTTTGCAGGTTTGATTCAATTTTTAAGGAGTCCAGTGAGTACACAAAAATCAAAATTAAAGTTAGATCAAATTCACTCAAGTCAATACAATGTTAATGAATTTAGAAGATACATAGCTTGAAAATTTCCCTAGGGCCAGCCAGGCAAACTCTGCCAATATATGCCAAAGGGTTAACAAAAGGTACGGTAGCAATTACAGCAGGACTCTGGGTGGAGTGAATTTTTTTGTACTAACTTTTGCTTTTTGTATCTTTCTTGAACAAAAATATAAAACACAGGAAATTAATATTTTTCATGCTGTGGCAGCCAGAATTTATGGATCCAATAATTTCTCAGATGCTACTTGAAAAATGTTTCTTTATCCAAAGGTTAACTCCTTTAGGAGTACAAACCTCTAAATTTTCTCACTTGCTCTATTAGTTGGTACAACTAGCTTCGCCAGAGTTATAAATCTATCAGTTTTCTAGTCTATAACAGAATAATCCCTGAAATCTTATAGATATAAATGGAATTGCTAATTTTCAATAAATCTGCAGTAACAGGTAATAGTGTCATGGTCCCCAGTTCCAATCATTTTTGCAATAATAAATGAGACTATAGAAGACTCACTTGCAGCCATAAAATTTACTGTTCAGGGCACAGATTTTAACCCCCAAAGTACTTAACCAATTCCCCTCTCTTTGTTGTTGTCACTGTTGCACCGCAGCATCTATTCCTGGTGTAAGATCAGGGCCATTTTGGACCACTCGTGTTATTTATAGGCTGATTTGGGGGTGAAATGGAGAGTGTTTTTCCAACATGTATTTTCAGCCTGACAGAATTCAGTCCAAAGGGGCAAATTCAGACTATTTGTAAGAGCCCAGGGATAGATGCAATTCCCCCTGCCCAACCCCAAGCCTGAAATCTGACTTTGAGGTTAGACAAGAGTGCCACGAATGCCACTGTCCCCACTATGCTAAAGAAAGCTGGCTCTGCTGATCATGGAGGCTTTGAAAGCTTGTGCTCAGGTGCCTGCTGCCAAGGGCTCATGGGACTCCCTAATTCTCCTAAATGCTCCTCAAATGAGGCACAGCTGGCTCAGTTTGCTGGCATTTTTGGCATTCTAGTCTGCAAAACGCCCTGGCTTTTTTGGGGTGCTACAGGTAGAGGCTGGTTTGACTTTGGGAGCATCAAATTCTATAGACAAATTAGCCTGATTCAGCACGATCTAAGAGTCTGCCGTCCAAACCTGTATCTTACAAAGACCTGAATGCTGGATTTAATAGTAACTTTAATTCACTGGACTGCTCACAGTCATGTCGTTCACTAAATACCTTCATAGTTTATACAATCAAATACATGCATACATCTTTACAGAAACAAGACCCAAAAGGGAATGGCTGGGAAAGGATATAAGGGCCTGGAGAGCTGTAGTTACTTGTCCAAGATGTTAAAAATGGCTCCAAGAGTAGAACACGTATCTGTGGAGTCCCAGTGCAGGGATCTGCCGACACGGCTTGGGCTTTCAGTGCCAGCAAAATAACACTGAAAAATATTAAACTTGTTAGAAACGTGCTGAAAGAAAGAGTTATATTAACAAAAGATGTTTCTCTGAGCTGTATCGATTTTCAGCTCTGGTTGGAAGAAACCCTCTAGACAGACATTTAAACATATTATTGTCTTCTATTTACTCAGCAGATATACCTAACATACTTTATGAGATGAGTTCAGGAGGGAAGAAGTCAATTAAAATCTGAATCTCATGCAGTTACAGAAGATTAAAATAACCCCATATTTGTTACATTGAGCTCTAATGCTAACACCCAAACCACAAGAGCATCTGAACCTAGCTTTAAATCTTGAGCACCGCGTGCTTTTCCTGCACGTGTTCTGTGAACTGGTTTAAGCTTAACGAAGTATATAAGCAAATTTCTTTTAGTTAAGACATGTTGTGAACTTATAGTTGTTCACCAAGTGCTAAACGATCGATTAGGAGCCAGCTTATGAGCTGATATCAATTAGAAGAACTCTGCTATGTTGGACAGGTCAAGATACACTATTTTTCTTAAGGATGTTTCTGTCTGTCAGGGCTGATATATGATGAGCATATTCAAGAACAAGTTCTGTGTTAAAGATAAAGCTTTTGCATGACAAAGTTTTGGGACTTTTCCTAGTTGTGTGACTTTGTGCAAGTCACTTTGTGCCTCAGTTTCCCTATTTGTCAAGTGTAGACATTGGTATTGGCTTCTCTGTGAAGTACTTTGAGATCTGCAGACAAAAACTCCGTTAAAAGTTACAGAAATAAAAAGACAATGGCTATCCTAAAGAGGACCATAGGCAGTTCTTTTCACAATCATGTATTTTCAGCCTTCTGCCAGCTGGGCTCTTACACTTTATTCCAGGACACAGTCTGGCAAAAGAATCAATACGACTAACCTGTATGCCATCAAATATGGACTATCACATCGTCCTGCCAGTACATTTTCACGAGCAATGGAAATGTGACCTTTTTGCTTCATGAAATGTTCTTTTTGCCTACTCTTGCACTTTAAACATAGCTTTCCAATACCATTGAGCTTTTGCCAGGATGCCTGAGATAATTGTTTGATCTTTCTGAGGTTTTTCTCTAAATGTTGACTTCTGTTCTTTTACATGCATCAGACACAGGGTTAAGTACTGGTAGTAGAGCAGATGCTAAAAACATGTTTATTCTAGAGGTTAATGAGCAATAGAAAGGCCAGACTGCATGCACTGGTACTTGCATCAGTATAGAGTGCTGCTGATTTCACCGTGCCTTTAACTTCATTTGGCTATCTAGTAGTTTCATAGGCAACCATACATCATCATCCAAGTACACTTAGTTAGAAAGCATTTTATTTAACATAATAACAGTTTACAAAAAAAGGCACTGGAGATACATGAAGTAGATCTTGTGCTACATTGGTAGCACATATGGGAAATAGCATATAACATATACAAGTGTGGGTACTAAAGTGAAATGTTTAAGAAATGCCATTAGACCAAAATATACTCCCTTTCATGTCAGTGAAGCCCCACTGTCTTAACCCCAGTTTATCTGTGGTGTGACAGGTGTCTGGATGTAAGCACCTTTGTACAAGGAGAAAAATCAGATGTGATTAAGAGGTGGTAAGTCTTCCACTGAGATCCTTATAGGGCATATAGGACTTTTATACAAGAGTTGGAAGAGAAGCGGGAATGCAAGGGAAAAGAAACTTTGTTATCTTCGCACCTCAAAATGCAGTAAATTTTCTGTGCCAAAAACTATCCAGAAAATTAAAAGCCAATCAAATGAAAGCCCAAATGACGCTATCAGTAAAGGGGCTGTAAAATGTAGGCAGGTTCAGAGGGAATTTGAAGATGGAACGGTCAGAGGTAAGTAAAAAGTAAAATGGAAATTCTGTTAAGAGTGTTAGAAATAGGAAATAAATGAGAAAACGGATGAGTTAAAAAGAGAAAGGACAATGATCAATAGTGAAAAAGGAGAAGTTAAAGAAAATTACATTGAAGACATAGCAAATTTCTTCATTTCGGCCCTGGCTACAGAGCCTAGTGCGACGCAGTTGCCTCAGGACTGCTGTGCTGGTTAACAAGGAGGGGTGCTATCCGAGGCATTGCAGGGAAAGGTGCTGGAGGAAAGCGTTAGAGGAAGCAGCACGACATTGCCAGGCAGAGAGGATATTTAGTCAAGAGTCTGGAAGGAATTTGGGAATGCAGTAGCTGAGTCAACGTTGCATTTTACAGACTCATTACGACTAGTAAATATTTCAGAAAGCAGAGGATAACATCTGTCTCATATTCCAGCCAGTCGCTTTTCAGTACTTCATGCTTTGTTTGAAATAGTAATCCAAGCTGGAATGTAGATGCGTCTCGGGTAATGCTTTCCAGGAGGAACAAACCAGCCCACCTTCTGGAAACACAGGCTAGTGTCAGTGCTTCCACTAAGGGTCTTTTAAGAAACTGTCTCTGAACTTGTTTTTATAAAACTTTTTTATGGTGCACTTGTATAGTGCTGAAGTGAGCATGATAACCGATCTCCTCTTTCACACTCTATGCCGTATCTGCAGTTTCTGCATATATAATATACATAATGAGATTTTTTTTTTCTTCTTTTTCTTATTATGTTCTTGAAGTAATAGCATGTGGCTTGTAAGATTTTGGCAATTGTGTACTTTGTTGTCTATTTCTGTTTGTTTCTGAAAGAAAGGGCAAGTCTTTGTGGAAATAGGTAGGATTCCCATTACTTTTCTCATTATTTTGTGGATATACATAAAAAAATTGCGCTGATTAATAGGCTGAAAATTTTAATAGAAGGATTTTCTGTCTAGCAGGCTTCCAAATCCTTCAGAACATCTTCTAGAAGCTGTTCCTCAAGATAATTTCATCATTTAAAAAAAAAAAAAAAAGATACAGATGTCTTTTTACCTTCTATCCACCTGTTAAATAAACTTGTCATTTCTACAGCCAATTCAGGAAAGGAGTTATCAGATCCTTTCCTTGGAGACCTAAGTGTAACCCTGCAGGTCTCTGGGGTCAACCTCATACCTTCTCAGAAAAACTCCCTGCACAATTTGATAGTCACAGCAGTCATTATCAACCAGCTTGGCATAGGCCTCTAGGGTTTTCCCATTGAGCAAGGTCTGAACTGTGCTGCCCATGCCTCCTCTCACCAATTATAAGTTCTGTACAGTTTTTTAAAAGACTGCAAAAACATATCAACATCATTCCCTTCCTTGTAATGAGGAAGCAATTTTACCTTATTATAACTGACTAAATATGCATGGGCTGACCCAGTAGGACCCTCATTCACCCTTATTCTTTCCCTCTGGAAATCATATTCCATTTTCATCCTTTCCATTTCAAATTTTTCTTCCTCCCCATCCTTTCTCTGCTCTCTCTCTTGATCCCATTCTTGTTCCATCTTTATCTTTCCCATGCTGCATTGTCACACTTCACGCTCCTGCTCTCATTACAACTTCCTTTGTGTTTGATGCTCGCTCGTACCCGTTTGCAATTGCCTTCCTTTTTACCTTGTGCCTTTTTATCATCTGTAGTGGCTTAGCACCTATGCAGCATATTTGCTGTTCAGACTCCTGTGCATAGCTTCAATTAGTTGATAGGTGTCATTTATGCTGTTTCCTGCCTCCTCCCTGCTGCTTCAAGACGTTAAAGAACAAGCCACTGGTGGGAGAAAGCAGAGAGAGATGGGTGTCCCCCGACTGGCCGTGATATATGTCTGACTGTGCCCTTCAAGAAGAGCATTTGTACTCAGTAGTACTCATTGCCCACTTAGCCCTGCCACCATGCTCAGTCCTGTTTCCAGGGCCAGTCTGGGCACCTGGTTTGTGGCCCCCCCAGCTCCCCAAATGTAATTCCCACCTGAGTTCCTCTGAGAGCTCCCAATGTGGACCCGAGTCCGTTTCATGGGTTTGTGCATAGCTCTGGCTCTGTCTGGAGACCACAGCCTGGACTGTAAGGAAATTTATATCTTTGTGAAAATCACTTTTCAGCCTTCTTAGTAGCTTCTGTTGAGATTGTTCAGCAGAGCGTGTGGAAACCTTTCTCGGTGACAAAACGCTGCACGTTCTTCATGCCTATCATGCCTGAAGGCTTGGCATGAGAATGAGGTAAGTGATGCAGAATAAGGCAAGGAGACTGTTAAATGCCTCAGAAAATCTATGCCCTGAAAAGTGCCCTGGGCCTTAATGTCACAGATAAGAGAAAGTCACGGACACATCAAACCTGTGAATCCCAGTGACCACTGGAGGTAATTCCCAGCTGGTCTCTGGTTGGTCTTGGATCATACATTTACAGAAATGAAAATAGCTTCAAGAGCTTTATCTGGGATAAACTGATACTTAAATCAGTTGAGTATCTGACCCAGATAGCATCGAAGGGAAAGGGATAGATGGCTCCCAAAGCTGGCAAATGCTCTTAGACCACCAAGCATTCCTAACTGCCCCAGTCCTGCACACAGGGTGTGGTGTAAACTCAATACCCACAGGCAATGATGGGAAATAAAGAATTGACAGAAGTGAGGATTGGGGTAGACAGGTTATAAAGCCTTAAACTGAGGCACTCATCCTACCCTCTGACAGGCTGATTGCATTTAAACCATTCCTGCCAGGTTATTTGTCCAGTCTGCATGTTACTTTCCTATGGCCAGAAGGTTCTTTGTTTTGATTGACCAAACTCTCTTTTTCTATGTTTCATGCCCCATATGTGTGTCTAAGGGTGCACAGATATTGGTCTCCTGTTGACATTTGAAAAATATTGCTCTCCTTTCGACATTTGAAAAATATGACAAGCAGTCATATTTTTATATGCAAGAAAGATCTCTTATGATCTGTGACCTTTCTGCAAAAGGTGAGCAGCCCAACATACCTTGGCTGTAGGTGTGGGAGACAAGAAAATGCAGGTGGAGAGTGAAGGCATCCAGATACCTCTGTAATGTGACTTCAGCCAAAGGTGGAGTGAGCGTTCCCAGCTGGTGCTGGAGATGCACTGCACAGGGAGAACAGTATCATGTTTTCTGCATGGTTTCTTGTGTATAACCTCTGTCATCAGCCTTCAACAAGACATTGGACTGTGTGTGCATCTTGTCTGGAGGAGTTCAGGCTGAGAAAGGATCAACCTGGATATTTCCCTTTATTGATCTATACTCAGGTTCACACGTGCAGGGAAATTCTTTCTGGGCAAGCAAGCTGAACTAATAGAGCCAGTGGAGTGAGCATCTCTTAACAGCTTCTTATTATCATCTGTCTCTTCTTCAGATGCATTCTGGTGTGCTACACATTTAGCTCTGTCTGCTGGAGAAGTAACAAAGGTCAAATGAAGGTGAGAACACTTCATTCATAATTTTTATGAGTTATTCAGACCCACTGTATCATTACTGCTTGGAAACATATGTTTTCTGATAGCAGTTTAGAAAATATTCAGCACATCTCGACAATCTCTCATAAGTAATACAGATCAGCTGTCACACTTTGTCATGTGGCATCAGGTTGTGTAGTGCAGTGAATTCACTCTAGTGTGATATACTACAGCCATTTGAGACCCCATCCTGATAATTTCTATGTCTCTAAATGTAACGGTACATGATGTGTCTTGCTAGAAGTCAGAAGTATTTTAGTATATCCCTATTTGAGGTACAATTTAAAGATTTTCAGAGAAAATACTTGGTCACCCCTCTCCTACTAGTTTAAGTGTCTCTGATATGAGTATGTTAAACATAACTTTTGATTAAATAGGTGCCTCAGAAGGCTTAATATTTTACTGGCCCTTGGCTTAGGCTGATAAAGGTGAGTGTTCTCAAAATTACTTTTTGCCCAGTGCTAGGGTAGCTGTACCTACCACATTCAGGTTGTTTGAAGTTGAGCTTTCTCTTAGGGAATCCCAGGGACGGTGCTACCACAGAAGAAAGGCATCTGTGTGTACCTCTTCACTATTCAGTTGTGAGCCAGGAGAGGAGAGGTAAGATCTCACCGTCATACTCCCGTCTCTGCAGAAGCATAAAGAAGAAGAGACTGTATTTCCCAGTAGGATTTTACTAGCTTTTCTACAGGAGAGTGGGAACACAGAGCAAGATCTGGGTGTTTCCTCCCGCATTGCCCACCCATCCACAGAGCTGGGTGGCACCTGGCCCTCAGCAGCCCATTGGCCTAACTTGGGAGCATTTCTACTTCGCCTGATGCCTTTTCCTCAGAGGAGACAGGGACCAGTTACCTTCGTTAGAGAACACAGCCTTTGCCTGCCTTGCAAAAGGCTGGCAGGTTGCTGCTTAATGTCGCTGCCATCTCTGCTTAAGGGTGAGGATAGGGGTGGGTATGTGTGGGGAGAGAAGTGACTTCAAAACTGGGACCAGTCCTGACAGCTGATAACTTGAACTGTGGATTCATTTTAGTCATCATTCAGAGTAATTATGTTAATGATAACCTTTTTAAGCAATCCTAAGGATAGAAGGCAGGAGAAAACCAGACTGGTTCAGGCTGCCTCCACCTTTGGTGAGCAGTTGCCACTCATGTTTGTGGTGCTGCAATGCGAGCAATGAGGATAATGATTTTGCCAAGCAATCCTCTCTGTTTTGTGTTCTTTTACCAAAAAAAATGCCCATAACTATGTTTAAATTTATTCATTTCCCAGGGAAGATTTTCACTATGGTGTTTTGCAGCAGTTGGACAGGGACCTTAACCAATATTCTTTGAATTTCAGCTTGTTGGGGTGTCTGATTCAGGCAGAGCTTGGTGGAATTGTGTTCATTTGCAATAGTTGTGTGTTTGGATCAGAGTCGAGCCACTGAAAGAGAAATCTCTTTAAAATCATGTGTAACCCAGACTATTATGCAAGGTTATCAACGTGTCAGATACCAGTAAAGTTAGACTGGATGGGGCACATAAAGCCTGCATTCACAGCAGCTATCTTGATGGGTACATTGCTACTCAGTTTGTTGGGAGCAAAACCAAGCCTTCATAATCCCCGGTCCTGAACGTAGGGATCACATATTTTAAGTCTGGTTTCCGAAAACAAATCTACATGTTGAATATGGCCCCAATACCTCTTGAATGGAGTTGTCTAACAGGTCACAAACAGCTCCGAATCTTTCCCTGCAGTAGGGCATTCACTTGTAGCATGGGTGAGCTGAAGGAACCATTTGTTAATTTTTTTGCCCCTGCTGTGTGCACATTGGAGGACTATGGCTACAGGTGAAGTTTTCCAGACTTCCAAGAAAATCCACCTTTATCCCAGCAATCACCGTGATGTAGAAAAAATGAAATTGTGAGAGTTTACTGCCTCATTTAAAAACATCTGTTTGGCAAGAAGAGTTTTATTATGGTTGCGCGAGCTGACAAAAGCTTAAAGGACAGGGCTTTGTAGCTTCATCGTGCTGTGTTCCACGCTGAGTGTACCAGTCATCTGCTCCGCTTGCAGACTGAACAGGTGGGAGAGTAGCGATATCACATTTTTTCTGAATGGCCCAATGGCTTTTCTTGTGTTTCTTGCTAATTGCACCCTCTCAAATGCTGCAGAACTAGAAGACTAGAGGCTCTTCCCTCTGTTGCCCCATAAGGCTGGCCTTAAACATAATTCTTCTCGCATCTCTATGCCGTACTGTGCCAACTCTGTGGGGCCCCACACATGCAAAGGTGCTTTGCTTTATGATGAACAGATTTCTGAACCTCAGCGACCTCTTGGTTTCCCGGTCTCCTGCTGAATGTTATGAGATTTGCAGAGCATTGAGCCAACATACAAGGTGCCATTATGGATTCTGAAGCGAGAAGAAAACCTTTCTAAGCCATCCATTCAAATGCTTAACTGCATCTGCTTTTCTACTACCACCTCATCAGTAGCAATTTGGAAACTGTAACCACAAAACAACTAGCAGGCCAAGTATGTAACCAGCATATCCAAATGATCTCAACCCCCTGGTTTCTATAGACTCTAATAGCCTAATAAATGGATTTTTGGTACTGAGCTAAGTACAGTCATATATAATTGCAGTTATTCTCACATTAAGCTGCAGGGAAGTGGCAAACCCAATTAGATTAAATCCTACCATGTCTCCTTGGGATTTGCAGTAGACATTTAAGCAGAGAGACATGTCACTTCCACAGACCAATTTGCTTGTACCTGTCTGCTTAGATTTATTGTGATTTGTCCTTGTTTTTGTGTATGTTTATTTGCAGAAGCCAGCTCCAGATGCAAAAGACATCAGTGTAGCTTTGGAACATTATTTTTAATTAGCTGGGTTCAGTTTCTAGTAACATGCTTCAATTGCTTCTGGGTTACCAATGGAGTGTGAAAAATAAATATTGTTGCTCTCGGTTATTTTTTTTTCTTTTTTCTGGTTATGGTGCTAAGGAAGCAGGAAAACTTCCCGTACTTTGGCATGGATGTTTTATTTGCCATGAGTCTCTCAACACGAGGCAACCAGTCAGAAGAGCAAGTTGTAACTGACTTTTCCTAATAAGCCTGTTGTTCTCCTTTCTAAAACTCACATAGGAATCATAATTATACTGGAAAATATTACAGTAACTGCAGGGAAAAGATGAATTTATTTTTGCTTCTTTCTGAATTTGAACTGAATTGGACAAAGTTTACCTGAATTGTCACCTGGCAGAAGCAGGGCATGACGCAGATAACTTGGGTCCTAATCCCAAGGAAGAATATTTGCTTCTCTCTGCCAGGTGTAGTTTCTGTATTCTCCTATACATTTATATGAAGAAACAGCAAAACCTTTTATTCTCCTTTGCATTCTGTGCTTGTGTAAGTGACTGTACAAGGAGAAACACTGTGAAGGGCTGAGGATGGGATATGCAGGAAAACATCACTCAAAAAATATTACCAGACTAAGACGTATCATACAGGACACATTTCTCCTTTCAAAGGAAGAGAACAATGCAGATTGACAAGAAACAAAGTTTCTACAAGGCAGGGGCTGCCTACTACTGACAAATCATATAGTTAAATTCAAAGTGAGTGAGCCTAAAGCCCTGCAGTACTGAAAGCACTGGGTTTAGGACAATTCTCGTTGTAAATAGCCTTTTCTACAGGGAGTGTAAACTGTCTTCTTCTATCCACTCTTTCTTTGGCCGAGGAGGCAGCCGTGCCAGTAACTGCGTGTCCATCCATGAGGCATTTACATTCAGGCTTTCATTGTGGGCAGTGATTTCGCAAAACTCAGGTACCCACTGATATTATGCTAGGGAAGAGGGTGGAGAGCTCCGTTCAGACCACAGCAGACTTCACTGGGCAGACTGAGTTTAACTGGCAATTACCTGCAGTGATGGGTAACACCAAAAACCCAGGAGAGGTGAGAAAGAGCAAGATTTGCTCCTGGTCTGGGGCTGAGGTGTGAGAAAGTGCTGCCTGCAAGGGCGGCCTGAGCTCGGCAGAGAGGAGATGAGACGAGGAATGGCAGTAGAGGTGCCATCTGCTGCTCGCAGGTTGAATAGCTGGGAATGAGGGTTAAGGAATATTTCCTTCTGAGTTTTTGTTGGGTTTGCGTGGCTTTTGGATGTGTATGTGTTTATGTATATACGTGGATGTCACATTGTATATGATGCATTTGGGGCAGTGCGTATCACAAGAGTCTGAGGCACAAAATGGGTAAAGGCAGAAAGAAAGTTGTGGGACGAGAGAGCAGCAAATGGAAATTCAATGTCTCATGACCCTATTTGCTCATCTCAAATGTACTGAAAATGTTTGATTTCTAATGCACCCCTTAAATTTTTTCCTGATTGCTGTACTGTCTCCCACGGGCAGCCTCCAACACGGCACTGTGGCTGAGGGGGCACAGAGCGGGGGATCTACCAGTCACGCTTACATCCATGTGTGCCTTGTTGGTGCCATCAGAGCCCAGGGCTGCATCACTGCGTTTGCAGTCCTGTGGCAGATTTCATTAATCTCCTGTGAGATTTTATTTTGGTTCTTGCCAGTACTTATGCTTCAGGCAGGCTAAGCCTATTGCCAGCTACTCATGGCCATCTTTGCTATCAGGAGGCCAAAGAAAAGGTTGTATCGTTTGGAAGACTTCCTCTGAGGATGGGTGACAGTTTTGCTCCATGTCATTTGCACGTTTCTGAAGGGTTCAAAATTAGTCCAGCCACAAGAAGCAAGTTCTGGTTTTACTGGAGACAAATGAACAGTTTTTCCTCAGGGGAGAGATACCCTCACCTAATTTAAAGCACAAGCTGACAAGTGCTTTAAATAAGAATCCACAGGGCCGCATGCACTCATAGGGCAGTAGGCTCTCAAGGGGCCAGGAGCACTCATGGGCAAGATCTGGCAGGCTCACAGCACAGGCTCATGGTCCCGGCAGGGCCTTGCCGTGAAGCTCGTGGGAGCCAGGCACTGCTGAGGTATAGACACATACTCAGGAATAACTTCCCACACAACAGTTAAAGATTGCCCCTGCAGGTATGTTAGTAGAAATTGGCTATGGATGATACCTGGTCACAGCAAGAATAGGTTATTTTATAAATTTGTTTATTTTTAGTTGCACATTAGTTGTAGACGTGTGATCCAAAACCCACATGAGAACTGGAAAGACTTTCCATTGACTTCAGTAGGACTGGACAAGAGGAATAGATTTTTAAGATTAGAAAGGACCATGAGACCATTCCCACAGGAACCCAAACCAAAGCCAGTAATCTGAACCAGATCCATGAGAGATTTGCAATGCCCTATATATAATGTGTTTTGGATTCCTAACATCTGTCATCTCTAGTACTAATCTGTAAATGCATATATTAACGATTTTCAGTCCTTGGCCCTGTCAAGCAATATAGTCTCTGTGTGGGACACATCCATCCAGTACATGTCCATCTATTTCTCCAAACTGACTGGAAGCTGTGGTGAACCTCAAACAAAAAAGCTGTGCTATGAACACAAGTGGTATGGACAGTAACCCTGGCAGTTATGGCCCTGTATAGAGGTTATAGTGACAACTATCTGCAAGATTTGACAAACTACCCTTCTTTCTCTTTTTGTCTGGTCATGTCAGTAGTTGTTTAGATACCGATAACAGCAAGACTGTGGGAACACAATTGCATTGTTATTTATATCTGTCTTGTGAACTACTGGGACCAATATGATGGCTTGGAAAACAAGTCAGAAGGTATTTATTCAATAGTCTGTTCTATTGATTATTATCAAACAACAACTCATAATTATACATAGTGAGAATTTTATGACTGCAGTGATCTGAAGCATGTCTCCATGCTTAGAAACCAAGCTGCTTATTTAATTAAGTGCTTCTGGCTCTTTGGATTTAATAATTCTAATTAAATTGTTATGATTATGACTTGCATTTGGATTATGCCCACAGTCTCAAGACTATGAGAGGACCTCATAAGCACATGGAAGGACACATTGCCTTCCTCAAAGTGACTAGGAATATGGGATTGGGAAGGACCTGTGGGGTCATCAAATCCAGTGTCTTGGATATTTCAGGGACCATGCTGAATCATAGAATCATTAAGGTTGAAAAAAACCTCTGAGATCATCGAGTCCAACCGTCAACCCAACACCACCATGCCCACTAAACCATGTCCCTAAGCGCTGCATTACACGTCTCCTTAAATACCTCCAGGGATGGGGACTCAACC
>NW_008795672.1:201680-203650 GCF_000699145.1 Aptenodytes forsteri | reverse complement strand
TCATGAACCCATGCTGGCTGGGCCTGATCCCCCGGTTGTCCCTCTCATGCCTTGTGCGTGCCCTCAAGGTGAACTGCTCCATAATCTTCCCCGGCACCAAGGTCATAAAGCAAAACATGACAGTCTCATTTACCACAAGAAATGATACGTAGGAAGAGTGAAGTAAACAGTATCACTAACAAAATGTGCTCTGTTCAGGCCAGCTGCATGCATAGATTGATACTTCTGTGTCTTCAGAAATATTTAAAGGAACATCTGAATTATGAGAGCATTCTAATTTGTTTTTTTCCAAACAGTGCTGAGTAAAAGCACCTTCTGTTTCCTTGTGGCTGCTTAGTATTTGTGAAAAGCCATGTGGCTGCCTCAATGAAGAGTTAAGTATTCAGTTTTAGACATCTGCGTTCAAAAATTGCTGTATGACTGTGAGCATTATCTTTAAATATATTATGGAAACTGTTGCTAGCTGTGTTTTGAGAATCCACCATGACTGAGAAACTGGTGTCTTTGACAATTATCAGCTGCTATCCCGCTCTGGCCAGGCAGATGTTAGGTTTTAACATACACATCTGTTCTTCATACTAAAATAATCACCTGTTGTTTTTATGTTAATAGCCTTGCCTCCAGGAGACTAGTTGGGGCAGCTTCTCCAGAGACTGAGAGAGATCTCACCCCTTCGGCCTCTGTTGAGAGCAGAGGCAGACTGAAGTTGTGGGAGATAGGAACTGAATGTTCAAAAGGGAAAACCATGTGAGAAAAAGGTTATTGTTTGAATTGCTGGGGGAGAGAAAAAAATCACTTTTCTGCACTCGCAGTATTAGGCAGGTGATTACACAACTAGGAGCTGAGGTTGTAGAAACTTTGAATGGAAAATAACCACATTTGGATAATGCAAATAGCAATTGGATATCATGGAGCACTGAGTGTATTTGTTTTTTCATAGCTATCAGTGAGTAAAATGCACTTGACATTTCCAGTCATACCACTTCAGTGTCGCAACTAGAAATCCATTATTTTTCTTACTCTGAGAGGGCCATATGCTTTACCTAAGATGCTGTTGTCCTCCTTGACTCCACTCAGAAGGTGGGAATGTGTGCTAATGGTTAGAAGGAGTGGTGTGACTTGTCCGTAAGAAAGCAGCAGCAGAACTGAACATCCTAAACTGTCTCCTATCATTAGAAATGTGGGTAGAAATGTGACTGTCAGTCTGGTGTGGAGATCTGACTAGTTCAAAACAGATAACTCATCAAATCTAGTTTCTTTTCACAAACTTGTTCTTTAATGGAATACAAGAACAATTTATTTTTCTAGGCCCTTGTTTCGGCCAGTCACTTGAAAAATAGCAGCGTTAGCGCAGTGGAGAGGAGGTCAAGAGCTGTGTTTGATCAATGCACTGTTATGTATTGTTGTGTATCGATCCATCCTCAAGCACCTTACCTTGTCAAATGCCTTTTGAAGAGAGAGGAGACAAAAGAGATCCCCGTGCCTGGCTCCATGGGAAGGACCTCAGGTGGTATGCCATTGCCCAGTGCTGTCCTTGGAGAGTTGCACGTTCGCTGGGTCAGGATCCCACAATGAATCACAGCAGACCTTATGATTAGTGATGCCAAAGGCTGCCGAGCCCCTCAATTCCTTTAGCAGAGGAGTGTTTTTCTGTGGCAATCACTAGGGATGCTTCTTCAGCCACCAAAATCAGAAGGATCTCTGTTCCTGGCCAGTTATGTATATTGAGTGACTGTGGCACAGAAACTCTGCAGGATTTTAGAGAATGTCCCATCTTTACCTTCTTGATTACTTTTGTTCATGAAAATGACATCCAGCACAGCTATTACCATTACTAAAAATTAGGACTATTACTGATCAAGGCTTCTTTCTAATGTGAACAGTGTCTGGTTGAAATTACAGCGATTTTGCCAGCCACGAGAAAGCTTTACTCATCATGTGGGTTTGCATGGCAAGGTTTTGGTAGTGGA
>NW_008795672.1:175273-201237 GCF_000699145.1 Aptenodytes forsteri | reverse complement strand
GAGCAGGCTCCTGGCAGGACCTGTGGACCCATAGAGAGAGAGGAGCCCACGCTGGAGCAGGTTTGCTGGCAGGACTTGTGACCCCATGGGGGACCCACGCTGGAGCAGTCTGTTCCTGCTGCAGCAGTTCATGAAGAACTGCAGCCCATGGGAAGGACTTACATTGGAGAAGTTCATGGAGAACTGTCTCCCGTGGGAGGGACCCCACTCTGGAGCAGGGGAAGAGCGTGAGGAGTCCTCCCCCTGAGGAGGAAGGAGTGGTAGAGACCACGTGTGATGAACCACCACAGTGCTCTAGGCGGCCCTGCTTGAGCAGGGGGGTTGGACAAGATGACCTCCAGAAGTCCCTTCCAACCTCAATCATTCTGTGATTCTGTGATCTCCATCATCTCCACTGGACTTACAGTCCATAAAAAGCATCTCTTGCTCTTTGAATGAAGTCCTAATAGACCAGTCAATAAAGAGTTTATTCTCTGTCCCCTGCTTTGATACTCTTGCCTAAAAAGCAGGAGCTGTCCTCTGCAAAGCTGCACTGAAAACTGTGTCTTATCATTGCAAAAAATAATTCTCCTATTGAGTCTGAAAGACTAATCACAATTCAGACTACTGTGGTCCCTTTGGGAGTTTGTGGTGGTGATGGTGATGACAACACAACAGTGTTCAGATTTTTGTACTTCCAAATGCAAACTCCTTTCCCATTTAGAAGGACAAGGAGTCTGTTTGGCACGCTGGTGGTCACACCTAATGCAGAAACAGTAAGAGACACCTGCCCTTATGAAACTTAATTTGCATTCCTGCATTTGTTAGATGGCGGGTTAATCTTTTTCCTAGTATTTTTTGTCCTAGGTTATTGTACATCTTTGCCTGTTTGGCACTGCCATCTTAAATTAGCTCCCAAGTTGTATCTCCGCAGGCTTGTTCGGTTTGCAGTTCTGCATTGATTCAGACATGGCAGCTTTCAGTGTTTTGGAATCTTTTTGCACATGTCAAAATATGAAACAAAATACTGGTTTGAGCACGCTGCACTAATCCATTACTCTGTTTGAGGCTGATAGCATGTTCAAAGGAAATAATTTCCCCCACTGTATGAAAGATGGAATCTTTTCAAACTTTATTTTATGTCCGTCACTAAGTTCAGCAATACTTTTTTGACACGTGTATGAACTACAAGTGGTAAAGCTGATAAAAGCCATGCCAGCACTGAGAAGAAAAATCAGATGTAGGGGTAGAGATTTGAAGATGCCATCTAGAAATATAGCCAGGCGATGTTTGACCCTTGAATTTTTGCATATGGAACTTATCTTTTTATGCTCTAACTCTGCAGAGGTATGCTGGAGAGAGAGGGAAGCTGATGGTCATGACAGATGACCCCCTATAGCTCTGACTGATGAGGTTCTTTAAAGGGAGAACAGATTTTTCCAAGTGCTTTCCCCGAGATAAGCCTTTAATGACAGTTCTGGGAACTGTCTGGTACGAAGACCACACAAATCTTTCTTAGAAACTGCTGTTTACCAGATTTTTATGGCTGGTTATGTACCTTTGCCAAAGGATTGCTTAAGATCTGGGAGTGTGTAAAGCAGATGCCAGGATATACGTTGTATAATTTAGGAATGTTATGTTGCCATTTGCATATTGATTGATACCGCTACGAAATTTTAACACCTACAGAGAATGAGTTGATTATTTTACAAAACTTCATTTTATGAATTTATTGCAATCATGAGATATTATTCAGGATTCCTACAAGGTGAATGCAGGAATACTCATTTTATACTTTTTGTACATAAAGGTTAATTCTTGGTTTGAATAAAAACAGCTGCAAAACTGGCACCAACACATACATACCTATTTCACCTATCTACTATGCCAAATTATTTATATTATCTTTTTGTGAAGACCTATAATCTTGTCTTGTCAACTTGGCGCGGGCAGCAAGCAGGTCTCGCTGCCAGCGCACCTGTACCCTGTGTCTTGTTTACTCTCCCTAGTAGCCCATTTTTTTCCTCACTCTCCTGGTGTGTTTTCAGTAGCTCCTTTAATATGTACTTGGCAAAGCTTGCTCATCCTCCCCTTGGTTTTCTTGGGAAGTTTGCATAAATCTTTTTCTTCACTTGTTTCCCTCCTCAGTTTCTTCTATATCTATGATCCTGCTCTGCAAAGTCTTTTCCAAAGTCTGAGCTGATATATCTCACATCTAGCCTTCAGTTTCCATCCACACATCTAAAATATGTTTGTTTGCTTCTTACAATTTCATATCCCCAGTTCTGCAGTACTCTTCCCTCTGACCTAAACACAGGAAATTTCTCCCAGCTGATATTAATCCTGACCTGCAAAGTTTGTCTCCAAGCCGGTCACTTGGACCATTTCATTCTATTTTACATATTTCCTCTACGGGCTTATTTTCTCATGTGAAACATAAAGCCCTTGTCTCAAGTACCATCACTCTTCTTTGAATCTGTCCTTCATTACTAAAAGATTGACTGTCACTGCCAATACACTGTGAAGCCCAGTGAAGTTTTCAAATACTTCATGCTTTTTTTCCATCCTGTTACTTATTCCAAGGAGAATATGTATATATTGCACTTGTTATATCAGCATAGTTCACTATATGTCTATAAACTTCACAGTATATGTATAGAATATGTGCTTGTTATATCAGCACAGTTCATGTATGGTACAATAGCATCACACATATGGTTGAGAAATGCTTTCTCCATAAGAGTTGCCAAAGATCTTTTTAACATACGTGTAATGACTGGCAACATTTGAAGATTTTTTTCTGCAGATTAAGTGTAGAAAACTCTGGAGACTGCCATTGACATTCATGGGGCAACTTCTCCTGATTATTATTAGCTTTGGACTAAGAATTGTTTCTTGCGTGGTCATGTTTGAGATCATTCACTTTCTTCCCTAAATTGTTGACTGCTTTTAATATTATGGCAATCAGAGACCACTAGAGGACTCTGTTTTCCATCACATTAAGTAATACTCCGTAATCAGTTGTTGCTGTTCTGTATTTTTTAGGCATATATTTTTACAAAGTATGCAAATATACTCATTTACACAAATATACTCATTTACAGAGTAAACAGGTAGGCATTGGTCATTCAGCAATCAGAACTGCAGTCCAAATGATGATGAAGTCCCTACGGAAAATGAGCTCTGAGGTCTGCTTCCTTTTAAACAAAAATAACGTATGGGCAAATCTGTCCATCCCTCTGTATGAATATTTGATGTAATATTAGGAACCTGTCTTCAGTTCTGGCCTGCACAATTACTTGTTTGGTTGTGGGCTTTGAAAATACCCAACCGATATAAACGAGAAAGTTTGAGAAGCTTTCAAGGTTTAATGATTTTTAAAACCTTTCCCCCATCTTTTCCCATTGGACTCTTACAGAAAACTTTCCCATCTTGAAAGGTGCATTGGATTTGGATCCTTTCCAAAGAAATCCTAATCACTTTTCAAGATAAAGGGGATCCTTGCTGTAATTTTGAAGGAAAGGAGCCAAAATAAAGCAGATTATATCTCTGTGTTGTCTTTGGGCAGACAATAGAAATAATTGTGATTCAGAGCCATTATTTGCTTTTTTCCAAAATGTTTTTTACAAGAATAATAGAGATTCTTATGTCAATCACCATTACTGTGTACCCAGCAGCTGGTTGGCCACTGCCCACCCAGCAATGAAAAATGTCTATCTAATTGCAGTCAGATGAAAACTGCCAGAGGATATCTGGCCCTCTGTTTGCTTTTCAGTTGCAACGCGGCCCATCAGAGACAGCTGCAGCAACTTAGGCATTCGTGTAGGATTTGCAGTTCATCAGTGCAAAAGAGTGGTTATTTTCCATCCAGTTATCTTCAAAGTGCCCCACAGGTTCGTGAGTCTAACAGGGAGTGCTCGGAATTTGCTCAAGTGAGCACAAGAAGAAAGCCCACAGAAAACCTCCTGCTAATGGGTGGGTTTATTTTATAATCAAATGACACATAGGAATGTAGTACTCTTATGAACTTACTTTTTCTTTGTAAAGCAGATACTTTGCATTTTAAGAACATTTCAGCATTGTCTACTTCATGCAAGTACAGGTCGTTTTCAAACAAAAAAATGAGAATAGGATGGCAATAGCCACTGCTCTTAGGAGGAACAAATGAAGCGTGTAGAGAAATTGTTCTTTAGCGGCTTTGATTATAGGTGATGCACTACTGTTTGCTTGTGTGTTTGTTTGGGGTTTGCTTAGTCTTTTACCTATAGCCTGCAATTTTGGAAAGCAATTTAAAAATTATTTCAGTAGGAAAAATTTTGATAGCTATTGATGCAGTGTTTTGATGTCTTTCATAAAATCAGTCAGTTCTGAAGTCTTTGAATAAAGGAAAAATTGTGAACTTCCGAAACATTTTTCTTAGATTTTTATGTTTAGTAATTTTTATAAGCTTTTCCTGAACTTACTGGAATTCTGTGATTGGCTGTGGTTTTGTACAGAAGAATGGCACGAGAAAAACAAACAAACAAAAAACCCCCAAGATTCAATTCTGAGTATTGAAAGCACTGAATTTGATGCTTTCTTTGGTTTTAGAGATAGACTACAGGTATTATAGCCCATGCTACGTCATTTTCTATTGATGTTTCTTGATGATAACTTGTGCTTATGCAATTTTTTCCATTTAAGAATGTATTTTTATATTTTTCTGGACACATTGCATCTACTGCCTTTGAAGTCTGTAGTGAAATACAAAATAATCTTTTCTTTTCTTACATTTCTGATCCCTGCTCTATTTAGCACAATATAAAGAATGCATAAAGGAACCCAGCGGAAGTATTTATATACAGCTTGCACAGATGTGCCAGTTAAGTTAAGAATCAAAGCTCCTGGGTAGTGCTGAAAAGCCTCTTAGTTGGGGCTTTGTGACCAGAAGCGGTGACTGACTTATGCACTACCTGCTATTAGAAAGATGTCTGGGGAAGAGTCGAAATAAAGAATGCGACTGTGGCTAAAATCTGACACCACAAGTGACTTCACTTGGTGTGGGTGCAGAGCACAGGCAAAGACTGTCCCTCTGATGAATTTGCACTTTGAAAAATAGCTTTTGGAGAACACGTTTTCCTTATGTGAACTAAAAGGCACAATGTGGGTTAGAAGGATCATATTCACTGTGTAGTTATCAGGCTTCTCCACTAAAGTCAGGTTCGTTTGTGACTGCTGTGAATACATAGTGAGAGATGAACATAGGATAAAATATATACAGCCATGTAAAATTTTATGTATGGAGGAGTTTAGTTAATTAAAGCAATGCCCCAGTGAGGAGTTCTTCATGCCAGTTGTGGAGTATTTGAAGATCTCTAATGGAAGCCAGAGGCTGCTGTAGGAGAGCAGCTTTTCATCTCAAAGTATCTCTCCCTGTACAAAATCCACCTTAGCAACAGCAGGTTTTGGAAGTTCTCTTCTTGTTGCATAAAAGTGAAAGGCTTGTCTTGTATTGGGAATATATTAGAAAGTTTAAACACAATTTTGCTGCAAGTAGGCCTGACCATAGAGAATTACTCAAGTAGATTCACGTGGTGTTGAATTATACATCAATACTGTCAGTGTTCCTAACACAAGTTTATGGTAAGAATTTTAGCAGCTGCTGGTGGTGAGCATCAAACTTCACCATTTCCTCAGTATGTAGCATACCTCCAAATACCTGTATCCACATTTGTGTGTGTCTCTCTCTCTAGATTAGTGCTATCTCATGCTATTCTGCTGTGGTGGTCACCCTCTCACAGGGATTTAAAGAGGGTGGAACTTCTTTCAAGAAAGAAATTATGGCACTTAATATTTCCAGAAACTTCCAAGGAAAAAAAATAATTTATGAATGTCAGGGATTTCATTCTGCGCTTTAAAAATGAAAATTTCTTGACACGGGCAGTGCAGTTTTGTGTCAAAGCAGCCAGCATCATTTTAAAAAGACCTACTCATCTAAAAACCTAAACATTGGTTTCTACATGCCCGTCCTCTTGTACAAGGTATAGAATTTAAATTGGAATGGTGTCTGTCTTAAGCATTCTAGTTAAAAAAGTCTTTTTTCTCTATTCTCCATTTGAACTGTAGGACTGTAATTTGGCATAAACCATCTGTAAATATAGCATTTGTAGCTCACATTTGGACCGCATGTCTCTGACGATGTTGGCATGGCCAGAGCACACCAAGGCAGCTTTCAGATCAGAATCAGTCCTAAGGGGTGCGGACATATGTGAGAAGTTTACATTACGATATATATCGTGTGAAGCAAAGGCCCTCAAATCAGGAAAACAATTGACCATGTGCTTAGATGTAAGAACATTTTGAAACCAGCTGAGAGCAGGATTTCTGGGGCAAGGCCAACGTGTCTAATGCTTTGAAATCATTGTAGGCACCTTAGTCCCGTGCAAAAAAAAAGTGCAATGACTGCTGTTAAATCTGTGGATTCCTGACATGCTATTTCTATATAGTCCTCTGTGAGGGGGAAATTAGATCATCTGGCTGACAAACATGTTTTGCCATTTTCTTTCTCCTGCCTTGGCAGCCCCCGGTGACTACCCTTCGCCCTTCTCCAACCGGCTGTTTGCACCTCCCTGATGGAGTTCAGTTCTGTGATGCTGACTTCAAAAGAACACGTTTAAGTGCATTCCTGAATCAGAGTCAATATTTGTGAGTGGATCAGTGTAATAAGGATTTATGGAAGATGTGAAAACTACTCAGTGATCCGTGATACTTGGTTGCTTGTCTTTGATATCATAGTTGGCAGGAGAAATAACAATTCTGTTTTGCAACAACTTTCATGATTTCCAGATTTATTTTTATTTCAGACTAAAATAAAAACAAGGCTATTCTTCCTTAAATAGTGACATGAAACTATCTGGGTTTCTTTGAATCAAAAATATCGTCTATCTAGAAGGGAGTTTGGCCTGAACCCATCAAAATGTTAACATCTATAGTGCCTGTAAAATCTCTCAGCTTTCATGAAACACTGTTTCACTGAAACACACTGATAAAGTGATTCCAGTCATCTCATGCTGATAAAGGTTTTTTCATACACTTTCCTGGGGTTTAATATTACGCTAAAATGAAGCACGTGGTTAATTATGGTCTAAACAGGCTTATTTTACAAAAGGCCACTTCTTGACATTCTCTGAGTCTTGGTCTGCCGCCCATCATTTTGCCTTTGTCTCTGCTTGTTTTGTAACTTCCTTGGGGAGCGGAACTTATTTGTTTAGTGGTTTATCATGTGCACACTACAGAACAGTAAAATCGCCGTGAAAGCTACTCGCACATGCTGCAAATGTGACTGACAGCATATTATTTGATTGCCTAATAAATTGGCCAGCACTACAGCAGAAAGGCTCATTTTAATTTACACACATCACTCCTTCAGGTGGGAAATTCAAAAATGCTCCGTGTTGTATATGGGAATGATGCTCTGTGTGCTTGCCAGCTTCCTTGTTACGGCTGTTTATATTACTGGAGATTACAGCAAGTGCTGGCCCAGGTTTAAATGGGAAGATTGGCGATTCATGCCTACCATCAGATGCTCATTTGACAAGCCACGGACAACCGTAACTGCTTACGTAGCCCTGGATTGGTGCCATTCTGGCACTGCAAGAACTACTCTTTGCTGAAACCTGTTTGAGCCGCGGTACTTGCACAGAGATGGAGCAGTAGTTGACTTTACTGGAATTGCATTTTTGCACAGGAGGAAAGTTATCCAGCCCTTGCTGGCCCCTAATGATACAATGGGATATCTAGTGAATAATTTCTGAGACAATTTCATAAAAACATGGGGGAAATGAGCCACAGAGCTGCTGTTGGATTGTATTGGGGGAATCTGAGATGCATAACTCGCCACCCATCAGTTACAGACTGTGCTATGAGCTCACTCTTTGCCCTAAATGAAGCAGTTCTGAGGTGCCTGCGAGCAGCTGTCTTGTGTTATCACTTGAAATCAACTGCAGCACTGGTTGCAGAGAAAATGTTTCCTGCATCATTACGTAGTCCCGATCTTGTAGTATTATGTTAACAGCCAGGAAAAATGGCTTTAGGAGTCTGCTGTTAAAGTGAGCATGAGGAGGAACTTGGCCAAAGAAGAGTGCAGATTTTAGTAGGAGTCACGCAATTAATCCAAGCTGACCACCTTCACAAGTTTACTCTTGATGTCTAAACATTAAATACTTTCTTATGCATTACAGCAGATATGTTGTCTTTCTCATTTTCAGACAGGGTTGGAAAGTGCTTTACAATACTGAATGTTTTGTTCTTTGAGTGTTAGTATGATTTCAGTGGGGTTCATCAGCTTGGACACGGCATCATGCTTCAATGTGTGGGCTTGTGTGTGTCAATGGTGTGCTCCTTTGCTGTGGTTCTGTGGTTACTATAAATGGAGAAAAGGACTCCTGGTGCCTGACTTCATCCACTGATGGAGACATTACTATTATTAATCTCCCATCACCTTGTGTAGGGATGGAAAGAGCTTCTTGGGTTATCGACTTTCATTCCCTGCCTTTGCAGGCGCCACATGGTGGGAGCCATTCACGTGTCATTCAGACTCCACTCCTGTTCCAGTTTTACTTTCCTGACCATTATTTTTCTCATATTTTACTTTTGTTCCTAGTCCCAGTACAGCACTCAGCCTTTTGATCACTTCCCCAGTGCCACTAGTTTGAGATGCACGCATCTGGTTGGCGGTATTTCCAGAATCAGAAGACAGTTGTTTTCTTAAAAATTACAGCATCTGTGGCCTTGCCATCAGTAATGACTGAAACTGAACTACTCGTACCCCACTGAATCAAGCTGACACTAAGATAATTATATTTGCGTTATACTTTCGGTGTCTCTATATGTCAGTGTTGTAGACTGAAATGAAATAAAAAATCATAGGGCAGTTCAAAGCAATTAAAGTGTAAGGGCTCAGCTTTCAAAACATACCTATATGTTTATCTTCCCTCCAGCATAAATCAGCTCTGGCTTGCAGAGCTGTGCTAGGTGAAGAATGTCTCTTAACAGAGACTCTCACAGTCCTGGCGTGTTTATTTAACATGGCAAAAGAAATCTATAACTCCTTGTATTTTTATGTATAAGAATCTCATCATTCACATGGTTTCCCTATCTTGGCTCAGCAATTCATAAACATTAAGAGAGATTTCTCTTCACTGCACTACTGCGAAATACAGAACACTCTGCCTTGAGAGGGCAAGTGAGCAGATTAAGAAACTTGCCCGTGTTACACAGGATATCTGTATTTGTGTACAATTCAACAGTGTGCTGGCTTGTACCTTTTCCCCACAGGGATAATCATGAGATTAGGAGGAACACTTTCCACTTTCTGGGCAGCTGTGGGCACATGAAGTTTAGTTTCTCTTGCCTTTTCATATTCGACCATCTCTTAATCATTTAGTGCAATGCTGCTTCTTCTCTCGCACATAGCCTTTCCGGCAGCATAGGAGGCAATGGTGGGAAAGAAGGTGAGATTTATAGCATTGTAAGAAAAAAGATCTGTAAGATCTATTATTTTCGAATACACCAATAGGTCAGTTTACTCCCCAAGAAATAATCAGCCTCGGCACTGCAGGGAAATCCACAATCCAGAGTTTCAGCCTACATAGTTAAAGGCTGCTGCTGCTGCCTGCTTTCAATATATAAAGTATTTTTAGATTTCAAGTCTATTTTAAACAACTTGCATGAGGGACCCTTCAGTTTGTTGAGCTCACTTCTTTGCTTTCAGGAGAAGTGAGGCTTGAAAGTGTGTTGGTTGTAGCTGAAAAGGTACTTAAGGGGAGGCTTGTAGCAGGAGTGGGTGCCCAGAGGTGTCACTATATGGACAAGGTCCTGGGAAAGGCTCTGGAAAAGATAATGGGAAAGTCAGTAGATTCAAGTTGCAGGAACTGGAAAAAATAGAGGGGTTGGGACACTAGGAGAGCTTAAAAGCTACAAGTGCAATTCAACCATGAACTGTTGCTTTTAAGTCCATTGAGCAAAGCCTCGCGCTTGGTGCTCTGACACATTCTTCTCATGTACCATGGCCAGGGTGCATGAAATCATGGCAGTTTACAGACACGGTCCCAAAGCAGACTTAAGCTGAACAAGAATGAGAAATGGGAAGGTCTTGCGTGGAGGATATGATAATGTGGGCAGAACAAGGGAATTGCTTGTTTACACGGAGGTTGGCAAGAGCAGACTGAATATGCATTGGATTTGTAAACATTGCAAAAAGGGAGGCTAAATCAGTATACCATGGGCTGGGATGGTAGAATTTGCAGCTGACGTAAAGAGGCGGGTGAGTGTCTCCAGGTTCCTTCTAGAAATGTTATCCAGTCAGTGATTTTCCACTTTCCCTGGAGTGTAGGGCAGTCTAACAACAACTTTGTATATAATGTCTTTGAAAACTGTGGGGAAAAGCTAGTTCATTTTAGACAAGAGCCCCAGATGACATTTCAGTGAATGCTGGAAAATTCTGAAAGCTTTTTAATAAATTCAGAAATGGGCATGATTCTGTCTCATACACAAACTGTTAATCAATAAATTCCAGTGTATTCATTCCTTATTTGTTCCCTTTGAGGCTTGATCTTTGTCAGGCTCTTCAGGACTAATACTAATACAAATGAACTAATACTTTTTATTTAGTATTTTCGGCAAGTTCAGTATGTCAGTGTCAGCTAGTATGTAACTACTTACCTTTCCATATAGACATTTGAGGTAGCTGAAGGATACAGCTTTCTTGGATTACAGAAGGGGGCAGTGATGTTTCATTTTTTGGAACTAGAATCACCAGCTAACAAAAGCTGCTGTTCTACTTAATGCAGAAATAGAAATGCCCAAGATTTGCTCTTGGAATCTTGCTTCCTCATGTTACAATCATGCTTCCTACTTGTTACTTTATTTTCTTCAAGGAAAAAAGTTCCATCTGGAGGAAGCATTAACAGCAGTGGATTGCACAGAGCGCTTCTGCCACCTGCCTGAGACCTCTCTGGCTCAAAGGGCAAATTCACAGTAATATTTCAAACTATGCATAAAAATGCTAACTACCTGTTATCTGTTAGTTTCACCATGCAGTTTGTTTGGCCTCAGACCTTCTGACATTACAGCTTGCCAATGACATTTTGTGATTCCTATTCATAATGGTCTGCCTTCCTGCTAAAGTTTGGGGAAGATGAAATAAAATGAGGGATCATTACAGAAAATGAGTATAGATACATACCAGACAGGCTTCTATTCTAAGAACATCTTGCATTGTCAAGACATCAAATACCAGATTTGATGGATTGTGTGATTTTAAGTTAGCTCACACGTGCAAACGAATGACAAGACAGTTTCATTATAAAATTGCACGCTGTACTGTATTTTTATACGGCTCTTGCTGCACACACTACACGGGATGGACAACGCTACTGAGTGGTTTCCCTATAAGAAATTTCTCTCATTCTTTGCTCTACCTGACTTAAACTAAAAACAGCACATAGGGTGTAGTACGAGAGGTGATAATCATGAAAATGATGCCAGCATCTCATGTCCATACTGTGTCTTTTCTCCTCTGGCCGTACTTACTCTTACCCATCCTTAAAGCTGCTTCCAGAACTGCATTCCTAAGTCATCAATCTGAGCATGTTCTCCATTCTGCATCTCTGCCCTGACTTCTCTTTATCTCTCACATCAACAGAGGCTTTCTCTCGCTGGTTCAAGAGCTGTTTCAGCTCCTCTCTACATTTCTTACCACCGATGCCCTGCTGAGACCCCAAGATGAAACTTATTCTGTAGGAGCTAGGTAGTTCATTTTGATCATTATTTTATGGTGAGGTTGTCTCCTGCTTTCCTGTTGCTGATGGTGTCATCTTTATCCCTCACTTCCAGGCTTTCCCAGTGCTTTTTCATATGTAAGGAACTATAGTAAGCCCCCGCCAACCGTACTCTGTTTTATACTTTAGACTTTTCTTTTTCTTTGATTCCCATTGAAAAATTGGTGGCAGTTAAACACCTTGTGATACAGATACTCAGTTTCCCTGTGTGCTGGTATGTGTCAGTCTCTATCTGTCATTTTTGTTTTATCCTGTCAGTCGTTCTTTGTACCTAATGCAAGGGGTACATGGCCCCTGAGGAAAGTTCTGAAATATTTCTATTATTAAAAAACAATGATGTAGCACCTGGAAAATGGGCCTTCACGCTCACTGGGTATCTTGCTGAATAGCTCTGCCTTTTTGGGCAGACCTCTGCCCTGTCATGTTCCATCTCTGCTATTGGAGAAGGATAATTTGTTAAAAGTCTTATGATTAATTAACCAAGTCAATTTTAATAAAATGAAAGTAAGGCAATTTCTGTGATAAGTTTATTTCTAAACAATTATTAAAGTCTTCAATTCCAAAGTCAGATTTTATCCATACAGTCCTCAACACATTTCTGAGGTGAAAATGCTTATTGATAAAGAGATAATTTATTGTGCATACCATCAATTTCCAAATGAATTCTCAGGAAAAAATTTTTTAGAACATTTCTCAAATTATAAAAGGACGTATAATCTTTCATTTGCTACTAAAGCACAGTGGGAAGAAAAACAATCTCATCCTTATTTATTTTAAAATTCAGTGCCAAAATCACTAAAACCCATGTCCTTTTCCATATTGAAATATCTTACGTGGTCTCATTTACCTTTTCTATAGCTATGTCAGTGCTTCAGCTCCAGTACTCAGATGGAACAAAAGGTATAGCTCTGTCATAATCTGGAACTGTGCTATTTTTTAAAAGATTAGATATACTTTCTGTGAAAAATAATATTATTTGGTATTTCCTCCTTTCCTTCTGCTTTATTTGTTGGTACAGTTTACAATTGCCCCTTTTCAGGCTGTATTTGAATAGTCAGGACATTATCGCCTTTCTGCCATTATATTACAAACATGTGATCTCAACATAGAAATTATAAGGCACCAATTACCAGGAGAGACTGCATCGTTACATATGGACTAATAACATAATGATGATGTAATGACCTAGAAACACCCACCAGGCTATCACAGTGCCAATCTACATGGTGTAATTAGCCATAGGTGCACCACAAACAGGAGTTGAAAGCTGTGTGTTCACCTTCCTCTGTGATGGAAACTGAGTATTTACCGAGGCATAAAAGACTGTTTGAGTGCATCAAACACTGAAGCCTGGCTTCAGATAAAGACACAGATTTAAATCCTTTTTCTGCCTCGTTAAGACCAGTATCGTGAATCCAGGTTTTTCAGGGCAGAAGCCTTTCAGTCACTCATGGAACATTATTCTGCAACTTCAAGAAGGGAGCACTTTTACAAAATGTACATGTTCTGCCTCAATCCAGAAGCAAGAAAGGTGAGCAGAGCATTGAGCTGCACAAGGCGAGAGAGGTCCTTTCTGGTGGCCAGTAGACTACTTACAGGTGGTAGTTATAACAACTGTCCTTTTTGGGAAGCAAACTCTGTTATCCACCCCCAAGCCCAGAAGAAACCAATCATCTGCAGTTGGGTCAACTCCTTCCTCTCTCATTGCCTCGTTACAGCAGTTTCAATGGGGCAGACTAGTGGGTCTGTAGAAAACTTTTCCCAGCTTCTGGATTTCTGCTTGCTTTTAGCAAGGTAGTATGGGAGGGGAAAAGAAAGGGAGGGAGAAAGCAAGAAATTTGAGGGGGGAAGCATGAGGTGTCCTCACTTGTTGAAGTGGAAAGAGAAGGAGTCATGTGGAAAGCAGCTTTCTCCATCGTGGCCTGTAGTATGCCTGCCTTCCTCTGCCATGTGAGGTGAGTGCTCATTAACCTAATCCAAGATGTATAACAGTTCTCTATACTCAACAGCAATCCGTAATCTTTCACTTTCTATTGTGAGATATACCTGGCTTTTTTGTGTGTGTTGTGCAGTAAGTGTGGTGTTGCTGGGCTCCTGGGCCTTCTCCCAAGCAGCATGTTGCAGGATCAGGACCTCTACTGGAAGCACAATTGCTCAAAAATCTTATTTCTTGATGTAGCCCTTTAGGGTTTGGGGGATGTCTTCCTGATAATAATTGGAGTGTGCTGTGGCTTGTGGTGTATATTCCCAGCAATATTTCCAGGTTTTCTCATTGAATTTTAGGATAAATTACTTGTTTTAGAACAAACAATTATGTTGTTGGCAGATGTAATGGCCATGTTTTTCACTTTGAAGAAGTTGTGACAAGCACTGGTGTTCTGGTTTGCTGGTGATCTCATTGAGCACATATGGGGCAGTGGTCCAGCCGAAGCCATTTATCTCTTTCCCCTAGAGCCTACTTAGCTTAACCTCTTCCTCCAGTCAGACCTTGGCCCTTCAGTTAAGTTTCTGGAGTTAAGAAAATAGGCCAGACCGTACTCTGCCAAGGAGCAGTGAGGGGGGCGAGTGGTCAGTATGTGGCAGTAGTTTCAAAGTTTACTGTAAAAAAACAAAAAAAACCCCGATAGCTACTCAAATGTCCCATGAGTTAAAAATGCTTCTCTGAACTGCAGAAGTTTTTAAGGGAGGCATCAAAGCACTAGAGATTAAACACAATGCTTTTTATGTGTTTAAACTTAATGGTATTAAGTCTGTAGACCCAAGCTGGGAAAGAATAATAAACATAAATGTTTCAATTCATAATAGTTAAGAAATGTTGCTGGAAGCTGCTACAGAATTTCAGGTGGTATTGTTGAAAGATGATGTTAATGAAGTTGATATCTGCTTTTGATAGATCAAGCAGTCGCTTTACTTCCCTTATTCAGGACCAGCAGGGTAGCATTAAGTATTTGGTCTGCTTTCCCAAGGACATTTTAATTAACCAAAATAACAGTAGGTGATAGAATATTTGATCTAACATATAGATAGCAGTGACAACAAATGAGGAATAATTCTAAATGCATGTGCTAGCGGTATTGGTAATGGATAAGTAGTATCAGACTTTATTTTATACAGAGGTATGTGAAAAGCTGACTGCCTTTAAAATAAACTTATCTATTTAGGCGATCAGCCACTGCTGAACAGTTAGCGTCTTGCAGAAGGCCAAATTGTAATTTGTTGATGGTAGCCTTTTAAATGTCGTTACCCTATGTCTCTTGTTTTCTGGTTTTTAAGCTTGATTACCTTGGTCAAATTGATGCTCACTGGATGGGTAAAACAGGCAATGTAGCATCAAAGAAAAGATAACTTGCAATCAAGTGCCAGCAAAGGCTTTTGTGAAAATGGTAGCGTGTCCTTTCTGTCCAAAAATCTTGTCTGTGCTTTCAGAAGTGCATTGGTGTATTTGTATACTGGGGGGCAAAAAAAAGTCTTGACGGATATAAGTCTATTAAACAATCCTCGCCCCCCCCAGCCCCGGGGGTTCTCATTAATAAAACACTGAGTTTTGAATCCCTGCAGCACATACAAAGTTCAGATATCTTGACATGAAAACATTTGGGTTTTTGAATGTGTTAAAAAGGGTCATATTTGATAATGCTTTTTACATGTTAATTTTATGAAGACAGTTGAACTCTCTGTAACTCCAAATAAAGAATGATTTCAGGTTTTACAAGAGTTGTTCTTATCAGTAGGCAGATTAATAAGAATAGTATCTGAAAAAGCCCTGCAATTGAACCAAACCATATCAGGGAAAAACTGAATGCATCCGAGATACTCATAATTCCACTGAATGCCTGTTCTAGCACTAAATGCAGAAGCATGGTATTCTCCATGTGGATTTGACTGGTTTTGGCAATGCACGCTCTACTTCTTTTTCCTCACTTTCGATGCCAAATGCTTGGAAAATATTCTTTTAATTATCTAACTTCATCTCTTTGGCCTGCTTATTTGGAAAGACCTAAACTGTAGCCTTACTTATACTCATGTGATCCTCGTGGCTTGCTGGGGAATACTGATTTAACTGAGAGCACAGCTTCACCCGGTATTCTTTAACATCGTATTCCTATGCAGACACCTAAGTAATAGCTATGCTTCTGCAGAACATAACAGCCCTGGAAGCTATAGCACATTAAACAGACTCACTGCAACTCTCTCTGGGACTACTCCTTCTTTTGCTCCTGCGAACCGTTGGATTTGGTGCAGGTATTTATTTTTTCCCTCTGCATTTTAAAACAAAGGCAAAACTTACAGAAATTTCTGAGATAAACAGAGGCACATATGGGGGCTGGGAGGGCAAGAGAACAGTAGGGTAGGTGCTGTGGCACCCTGCCTTGCATGAGCATTATTCATTATTGTACCACCGCAAATACTGACTAGTTGAATAGGAGAAATTACGATTAATGTTTTAGTCCACTTACCAGAATAATATGTGCTTAATTACTCCTAATCATGTAAGCACATCTCGACATTTCCTGTAACATAGTAGGCTTTTTGTTTAGTACTCGTAGAGCATGTGTTACAATCTAGTACTCCCACTGTTAGACTATTGCTGTCTTACTAGAAATGGCTGGGTTAAAGTGCCCACCTCTTCTGGTTATATCTGCACAACCTCTTGCCTTAATAGGACTGAATATGTCACTAGGGTAACAATTCTTCTTGCATCCCTTCTTCACATGTTTTCTGAACTACCTATAAGTGGAAGTGATATGTCTATAGGGAAAGGTCACATAACACTGGGAAGAGGCAGGAGGCTTCTGTCAGTTATTTTGGTTTTGATGCATCGCTAATTAATGAATTGTGCCTGCTCAAAAAAGTAACACTAAATGTTTTCATAATCTGACAGTGTAACGTGTCATTACATAACCTGACAATGTAAAAAATAATGTTGGAAATCATCTAAAGCATTTTGGGATATAACAGTTTATTTAGCATTTATCTTTCTCTAAGACTTGAAGTGATAAGTGACCTGGAGGGTTCCATGGGCACATCCACACTGTTCCAGAAGTGCAGGGCTAGAAGACGGGTAGGTCTCAGCTCACACAAAGCTGGGTTAGTTGGATTTTGTCCTATTCCTCTTCTAAAGCCACCCCTCCCTCTGCCCCTGCTTCTGGCCTGGAGAGGCTGGAGGAGAGTTGGTTACATGCACAGTCCCTTGGGCAGTCACTTGGTGTACTGTGGCTGAACACTGCAGCATTCCCTGGTCCCTGTTAGATATTAGAAGTCAGTCTGTTGTAGTTGCAAGCCTAGAATAGGCAAAGCAGGTGATGATCCGCAGAGCAAAAAGGACAGCGCTCCCATTGCCGCCCCCTTGGTGACGGCAGCAAGCTTGTCTTACCTATAGTGAAAAGTTTTGCTTACAGTGAGGAGTCTGAAGTGATGCTATTGTGGCCAAAAATACCATCTGAAATGCAATTTGTTGCTTAGCAGTTGGGTTTTTATAGGTGTTGAAAGGTTATATGTAGAATACAAACAGACAGCACTTGCTTTTAACATTTAGAGATGTTTGAATTTGATTTCTGCAGGTGATTGATTAGATCTGCTGGTGAGCGTGCTCCTCTCTTTCATCATTAGCACACAGAAGAAATTACTTTCTTGCTGAACCCAAGTACCAAACAATTCCTTGGAGCTTGACCTCAGAACTTAACATTGCAGTGGTTTTAAAGAGCAGGAGGATTTGTTAGCGTTACTTTTAAGAGACCATACTTGTTGCTAAACAATCCCCTGACTTTCCCTGGGGGTGTTGTCAGAGGAAAGGGTTCAGTTGCTAGTGCCAAGTGTCTGCATTAGCAGAAGAAAATTCTCAGCAGTATGAAGTATTCAGGCCAAGCTCTTTGCCAGAACGCATGCTCTTGACTTCAGATGCTCCTCTGGAGTCGTGCTCTTTAAGGAGAGGTGACTAGTGAGACAGTGATGCTTTCAATTGACATCGCCCAGGGTGTGCCTTAATAAAATTGTTGTTGATCCCCACCACGAGCAGTAATGCTGATTAAAAATGCCTTTACTTACTCCGAGTTCACTTTCTCCCTTTCCCTTTAGTTTACCCAGAAAATGCCCACTTACTTGCTTTGTGTTTTTTTTTTTTTAAACCATCATTGCAGTGTACCCATGCTGCATTTTTGCACATTGTGCTCATAAAATAGCAGATAATTTAAAGTTGCTTTTAATTTAGGAATGGTGTTTGCCTCTGGTATGTTTAGACCAATTTTCAGCCTTGCCTTATGGGTGTTTGTGCTCATCCCTTATCACCATACCATCAGCTAGTAGCTACGATGCTTTGAAAATCTACACTTCAGGAGTGAGCTTCTTCAATGCTATTCATCTAACTTTTGCTACTTTAACCATAGCTCTTAAACACATTCTTCAAATGCAGTGGTGGATTTTTGGAGGCATTTGTTTCCTTATTTTATTATTTAGCATGAGTGCTTCAGGGGCTCAGTTACAGTGGTTTGGGTCCATATGCCAGAGATCATATAAGCATAGGACATAAAGATGTTAGTTTTACACTTCAGCACAGGTCCCTTGCCTCTCCCCAAGGTTTTGATTTCTGGACGAAATGTTGCGTTTGCTTTGAATCTGCTTGCTAGAGTTTTCTGGATTAATACCACAGTCACTAGCCATGGGTTTGCTGTACTGTGAATTGTGTGTAAAAGGCACTTTCACTGCATTACTGTTAAAGGACAAAATAGCTTTGATATTAAGCTATTGTATCACTTGGATACTTTTCTGGATGCCTCTGCGAGAACTAGAGTTTACCAGTATTTCACTGGTTACTTCAATAATAAAGTTGGATGAGAAGCTTGCCTCTTTTTTATTGTAGTTTATGGTTCTGGTTTATAAAAGGTGACCTTTATGGCTGGGGGAGTTTTAAATTTGTTCTAAGTGGAACTGAAATTTTGCCTCCAATTCTTCTACTGTTCCTCATGTCAGCTCCAACACGCGAGCTTGCAAAGGGTATGTTGCTCAATTTATCCCCTTGTTCCCTTGCAGCAAAGGGACAAATGCTAGTTTTGCATCAATGTGCACCAAGTTAGGTAACAGTTAAGGTATGTGTTAGGAGGAACATTAATCAGCTTCACATACAGTGCAATATTTTGTGTATTTGTGATTTATATCAGGATGAGTGCTTAAACTAAGTGCATGGATAAAATTATGATGACTCAAATTCAGCAAAAAATACAGAATATGGCTGCAGACAAGGCAACAAACTTTGTTTAAATCTGTTACAGAGAATAAGGTAAAAGTCCACATGCAGCAGACTGAATTTGCTGCAGCATATCAGTCTGTAAAGCTGCTGAAGGACTTCATTAGACCACTGCAGAAGATAGAAAATGCCACTGAACAGAAGGACAGGGAAAAAATCCAGGGGGGAACTTCTGATTTTTTTAGCACTAGTTGTAGGAACTTTTCCTAAGGCATTTGGAAAGCCTTTTTTTTGTTCCATGCCTACATCTTGGACGAAGATTACCTGAACTGTATCTGAGGTAACTTGTTTCATGTCCTGTCTCTTAAAATATTCCATAGGCTCATGTTAACTGCAGAAAAAGTTTCTTACATGGAACAATTTCCTAGAAGGGAAGAAACTCTTTGTGGCATAATTTAAAAATGTAAGTAAAACAAAATCCTTCTGTTGTTCTCTCAAATAGCTCTGGTTTATGCTTCTTCAGGTCCTCCAGTTTTCCTTTTGTGACTGTTTTAATAACTACTCTGGCAAGCATTTTGGTGGCAAAGAAAATCAAGCAAATATAGGTCTATTGATATAAAACAAATATTAAGTTGCAATCATGAGTAGTCACACAAGATGTGACTCTTCTACTGTTTCTCCTCTGGAATATGGCTGCAGACAAGGCAACAAACTTTGTTTAAATCTGTTACAGAGAATAAGGTAAAAGTCCACATGCAGCAGACTGAATTTGCTGCAGCATATCAGTCTGTAAAGCTGCTGAAGGACTTCATTAGACCACTGCAGAAGATAGAAAATGCCACTGAACAGAAGGACAGGGAAAAAATCCAGGGGGGAACTTCTGATTTTTTTAGCACTAGTTGTAGGAACTTTTCCTAAGGCATTTGGAAAGCCTTTTTTTTGTTCCATGCCTACATCTTGGACGAAGATTACCTGAACTGTATCTGAGGTAACTTGTTTCATGTCCTGTCTCTTAAAATATTCCATAGGCTCATGTTAACTGCAGAAAAAGTTTCTTACATGGAACAATTTCCTAGAAGGGAAGAAACTCTTTGTGGCATAATTTAAAAATGTAAGTAAAACAAAATCCTTCTGTCGATCTCTCAAATAGCTCTGGTTTATGCTTCTTCAGGTCCTCCAGTTTTCCTTTTGTGACTGTTTTAATAACTACTCTGGCAAGCATTTTGGTGGCAAAGAAAATCAAGCAAATATCGGTCTATTGATATAAAACAAATATTAAGTTGCAATCATGAGTAGTCACACAAGATGTGACTCTTCTACTGTTTCTCCTCTGATTGGAGGACTAGAAAAAAGTGGGCTTTTTTCAATCAGTTTTAACAAATATTTCTTCAAAACAGCATTTTAGGATCCATTACTTTCATCAAACTATATACAAATAACTTACTAAAAAAACCTGCAAATAACATTATTAAGTTGCTGCAAACTGAAGCTTCAGGCAAACTTGGAGAGGAGTCACAGACACTGAGAAAAAATTCATACTTCAGTTACATAAATTTGATGCAATTCAGGGGATCAAAATTAGGCATAAAAGGTTTTCATATAGTCAAAAGAAAGACATAGGTACCTCTGTGCTCTTACTTCAGAGCTCCTAAGATAGATGCCACTAGTACCTGAAAGAAACTCTGAAAGTTTCCTGTCTAGCCCTTTGCCTTTGCAAAACCACAGTCCAAGGAATTTGCTGGGAAGTAGGCGTGAGTATGCGTGTAAATGGTGAGAGAGGACCATAGCAAAGGGTATAACAAGCTTTGTTTGAATGGAAGTGGTGGGAGGGGAAGAAGAGTTGAAGAGGCTTAGATGTTTTTTTCACTTAGTCTCAAGAAAAAAGCAGGCCAGCTCTTGTGTTAGGGAAGGACATTTATGTGAAATGCAGGTAATTGCGCCTTTGACCTATGGGCTGGATATCTTAATCTGGGGTTGTGAATTGCAAAAGTTGAATTCCTTATGAAACCTAGTTAGGAAATCTCTCTTGAGAATAAAATAGTATAAAATAGAGTCCTGGTTTTATTAGAGAAGCTGCTGAAGGGTGACTTTGTTTCATGTAATTGCTTGGGGACCTCCGTCTGATCTCTTCACTTGAAGCTAATACTACACGCTTTAATTGAGTAAGAGTCCTCTTGAAGTGGTAATTGTTTACACTGAGAGATTCAGTTCTAGAGCTGAATATCTAGGCCTTTGTCTCAGAGAAAAATGAATTTTACACCCCTGCGTACCGAACTGCTGACAGCAGCACTTACTGGTGCCCCTCTAGCCCCGAGTCTCAGCACTTCCAGAATGAGCTCCCCTTTCCATGTGATTCAAATGGAGTGATGAGCACTTTGTTCCTTTCTAAAATACACCATGTCAAAGGGTGCGGACAGCCCAGACTTCAAATCCAAGGTAATAGGATTAGGCAGCCTTTAAAAAAAAGTAGAATAAAACAGAACTTCCCTTGTTTACGCTCTTTCCTAGTTTGGGTTGTTTTATGAGCATATTACTGATTTTTTTTAAACTCTGGATTATCACAAAATGTCTGAAGTCCTCCTGGAGCACGGATAGAAGTCAATGACAGTTCCTTGCTTGAAGTAAAGCTTCAACTTACAGATGGCAATTCAAGGTGTGGTAGACTTTTGGGGAAGAGAGAAATCTAAGTGTTTTGGGTCGATTTTTAGAAAACATTGAGGATAAACAGGAAAATACATGTGGGAAGAGAGCAGGCAGGATAAAGGGCAGAGAAGGCAAAATATTGCCTACAAATAGCAACTTGTCTTGTATGCGACGTCCTAAAGCCTAGCCTAGTGTATGAGATCAGGGCGGCATGGGAAAGTGCAGGTTACTCTTATCCGTAAAGGTTATCGGGAAAGAAATATTTCAGTGATTCTGTGCTGAAAAGGAGTCTTGACATGAATGAAATAATTTGTGTAGGTTTAGTAACTGAGAGCCTTTTTGGTCTCTAGTGTCAATCTTTAAGAAGGTGCTGTAAAACCCTGCTGTTGCCAGTTTTGATCTCTGTTGCTGCTAAATGTAGCAGTCTTGGTGATTTGCTGTTGCTAGAAAAAACACTTTTTGCTGAAAGAAAAACCTTTGTGTTTATTGATTAGACAACAGGGTGTTTTTATTTTTAAATTCCTTGAACCTTTCTGTAGCTGGGAAAACACAGAACAGTTTGGTTGCAGATAGCAGTGATCCTCTGTGTCTTTGGGCTCTGAAGCGGGTTCAGTCATGATTCTGTTCAGTACTCAAAAGTGGGGGCAAGGAAACACAAAAGGTGTTCCTGCAGAAGGAGGAACCCAGTAAGAATGCTTATTTATTTGTCTATCTATTTATCTGCCTCCTGTTACTAGAGGGAAGTAGTTGGCGCTGGTGATAGAGCTTTTCTTAGGGACCGCTTCAGAAAAGTGCACCAAAACCTTGTAGTTTTGGAGAGTCATTGCTGATCTTGGGTCTTCCACTCCAATCCTACTTCATGCTTTTTCACCCTGGCTGTTAATATAAACACACAGCCTGATTTTAAATAGAAATGATGAAGAACAAACTGAATATGAAGTGCATGGGTTTTGGGTTGGGTTTTTTCTTTCCTTTCCTTTGACTTGCCCTCCTTTGCACACTCACGTTAAACTTCTGGAAGGTTGTCTAGGTAAGCAATTAATAAAATCTTAGAAAATTTGTTCTCAATATCAGGTAAAACTCAAAACTTAAAAATGTTTCCATCCTATATTAGATTAGCCAGCCTTGTAGTAGCCTGTCGGGATGGAGTCAAAGGAGGCAACTCTTATTCTTGGAAGGCAATGCAGGTAGTGATGGAGCATTGTCTGCTGCTGCACAGGCATTTCTCTGCCTTCACTGTATTTTTTGCCTCTTAATTATGTCAGTGGGGACTGTAAGCATTGCATCAAGCTTTGTATATTAATTCAGATCTCCAGTGCTACAGCAACTTCATAGCACAAGGAGGAGCGTGCTTAGAAAGGCAGAAAAGCAGTGAGTCAACAGACTTTGATGCTTGCCGTCTTTTGCTGCTGTTCTATGTTAAGCAGCAGAACGAGACAGTCAAAATCCTTGCTGACTTGTGGCCAAATCCTAGAAATCTTCTCCAGCGACAATGTTTTGGTAGAGACAGTAGACAGTCAAAATCCTTGCTGACTTGTGGCCAAATCCTAGAAATCTTCTCCAGCAACAATGTTTTGGTTTTGGCAGCTTTCATGGAACAGACAAGTTGTCAGGATAAGGCTAAGGCCTTTGTACATGTATCAAGGAGTGCCATGCTGCCGTTCATCACGTAGTTGCTACAAGTTTTAGTGATGTCATGAGGCTGAGTGTTCAGCCAGATTTCTTTAGTGACCTACCTTGGGTCTGATCTGAAAGGATTTTGTCTGCAAGGCATTTACATTCCCTCGGGATTTGTCAGGATGATGACAAAGTATTATTGCATTTCTTTTAATGATATCTGCAGTAACAAACTAGATAAATATAAATGCTCTCTGCAAATTTAGATGAAATCCTTTCTGAGAGTTATACATTGCCTCCTGAGAAAAAATATTTAAGTGGAAAGAACATACAATGAGTATTTTAGCTGATCTCTTTGATCATGGTGACATTCAAGATACCCAGTGTTCCTCCTCCTCTTTGAGAATGTGGTACGCTATTTTCTATAGCACAGTATGGTGCACTGGCAGAGAAGAGGCTGCTCTGAATGCCTGGCGCATGCAGGTGCATTTTTGTCAAAGCAGAACTGATTAAAAGTCATTAATGATTAAATATATGATTTGCACATTCAGCGTTCATTGTTGGGGCTGAAATCTCTCCTATTTGACTTCAACCTGATGGAATATTCTGAGAAACGTTAAACAAAATTACTTCAGTCCTTTCTTCAGTGAAAGGATTTAAAGCAAGACAGGTTTTCCAGCTGCTGAAAAATGGAGACCACCTACCTTTGATCAGGTTTCTTTAGACTAACAGTGTTTTAGAAAGGGAGGCTGCAGGTGTAAAAAAGTGAAAATTATCAAGCCCCAATTTAAAGAATAATAAGTAACTGCAAAAATAATAATAAAGTTTTCTCCCTGTTTCTCCTTTATAATATATATAATAATTTGTAGCAAACAGATTAATAATTTGAAACTTAATCAGACAACACAGCATCACTTTTTAAACCTGAAAAAAGAATCATGATCAGAGGACAGAGCTCTTGATTGCATTCAGGAAGCTGAATAAAATTCTCCATGCCATCGCTCATACACTTTCAGATTTCATATAGACATCTTGCAGCTTTGGTAAATAAATACTTTGATCTGATTTTCTATTTTGATTGCATTCAGGAAGCTGAATAAAATTCTCCATGCCATCGCTCATACACTTTCAGATTTCATATAGACATCTTGCAGCTTTGGTAAATACTTTGATCTGATTTTTCTATTCCAAATTGCCCAAAATCACAGTCCTGAGCAGTAAGGGAAAGAAGGTGCACCCACAGTGATGCAAAAGGGGCAAAATAGCAGCCTTGCTTCTGTTCACAAAACAAGCAAAAATCGAACCAAGTCTGCTTGTATTACTTGATCGTAACTGTTATAGCTCATATCAGTATGTCTTGTGGCCCTAAGTCTTCTGTGTCGAATTCAAGTCTTAATTTACATGGTATAAAGAAAAAAGGAATCGGTATCAGTCTGTATAATGTCTCTATCCTTGTACATGGTTTGTATGTTTTATGTGTCACCTATCCAACAGGGAAAAGGAAAAACATATGGCAGTTTAATTGTGTATGATTTCCTAAAATTGCTTCCTGTGCTATTCTTCCTTAGTTTGTGATGAGACTCCCTCTTTAACATACTGTTTGCAGAATCAGTGCTTTACTGAACTGCTAAATAAAGATTTAAAGTTTACTCTGTCCAGTTTGACTCTTTTGGCAACGTAGGTGTTGCATAGGTATTTATGCTGTATGGGATAGGTCAGGCCATCCACAGCAGGTTCAATAGAAGTCGCGTTGTTCTGAGCTTAGGCCAGTGTAGTACCCACTACTAGTTCCCAGGTCCATCCTGGCTACATATTACAGAGATGGATTGAAGAAGGTGAAGAGGAATGTCCCCTCTACATGGCAATTTAGGTATTTTGGTGACAGTATAGGAAACAAACTGTAAGAAATAGAAACTGCTACTATGGCTGCTTTTGTCTCAGGTTGGATTTTTAAGTCTGGAGTACTGACCCGCTTTCTGCAGCATCCTCGGGCTGTGTCCATCCAACTAAAAGGGGGGGATATTTGTAAATTCATCCTAGCAAATTTAGAAATTATATTTCAGTAGGCATTTGAAATATTTCATTTCAATTGTTACGTTTCTTTTCCTCAATGCACACTTTTTTCTTTTCCCCCTTTAAACTATTGATGACTACTATTCATCCAAAAATACTTCTCCAGTGATGATTTCTTTCAGGAGCACTTCTGTTTGGAGCCTATATAAATAATTTTATCTTCTTGCTTTTATGGCAGTGACAGATGATATTTTCTTTTTCTTTTTATTTAGACACCTTATATTACCCAGCTCACTGAGGTAAAAAAGACCCTTCTTCACATGTTGAAGCTTCAAAGCCCTTGATGGGCTCAGGAAAGATACTACATTATTTATTGTCATTTCCCCTCATTTTTTATCAATACAACTATAATCACTTTTTGCATAGGGTTACTTCTGAAAGCTATAAAAGGAAGAAAAAATGGTCTGTTTTGGCTGAGACCAGAAAGGCTGTTTTCTAACAAATGTTTGTATTGAAACTACTGTGCTTGGATTGACAAGCTGAGCTGTATGTATAATATATCAGAAAGGATAAACAATGCACATTTAAAATGATGTCCTGATACTGCTGAAGAAGATGTGACCGTCTTATCAGAAGGACTTGCAGAACATGAGCCAAAGAGAGCTTGTCAATATGGTAGCAAGGGGTCTGAGGTTTTTCCTCTGCCCCCTCCT
>NW_008795672.1:173964-175260 GCF_000699145.1 Aptenodytes forsteri | reverse complement strand
CCCCCCAAGTTACTTGTTTAAAATTGCCCAAATTCCTTACATATCTGAATTTGTTGGCTACTGAATTTTGGCTCTGCCACGTTCTAAGCTGCTGTCCTCAGTCATGTTGCCTTGTTTTGGAAAGGACAGATTTCAAGGTGAGTGGGCTCTAGTCCCCACTGCTGTGAAGATGACAAAAACAGACAAGCTACCTTGTCTCCCCAAACCATATCAACTAGTTAAATCCCCGGGAAATGTGTTTTCCCTATAAAACAGTACCTATTATAAATTGGTGGTTTGTCTTCAGGTTCACTGAATAAAACGCAAAAAATTTCTCCTTTCATATCAACTTGAATGTTTTCATTTTTCTTGGCCACCGGAAGGCCCCCACAAGTCTCTCTAGTCCCATGTAATTTCATCTAACATAATTGGCTTGATTTTAATGGTTGCAGCTAAACCTTCTTGAAACCTTTTCGTAAATATTGTTAATAGGAAAGAGGGCCCCCTGGCATGAGGCTGACCAAAACAAAGAAGCTGCAACTTGGAGAATCTCATACAAACCTATTCTTTTTCTTTAAAAATGCCTGGCTTTTGGCTTGCAGGCATTATTTGGCAATGCAGAATGGGAAAGAAGGGAAAAAGCAAACAAACAAAAAAGTACTTGTATCTTATCTCCAGTACTTTAAATATTATTTAAAGGAGAGACTCCCATTTTTCAGTCTGGCTTCAAAGTAAGTCCCTGACTGCCTCTGTTTTGAGCAGTAAATAGTAAATCAGCTGCAGTAGGATTCTTTTTTTTTAGGCTTTTGCGAGTTTTCTTCAAAGATAAGCCACACCGCCAGAAGTTGTATGTGCTAGCAGGGCCAGGCTGAGTTTATTTAGTTTGTGTTTTCACTTTATTTCTGTACATCTCACAAGTTACCTTATCAGCAGGAGAAGCAAATGAGAACTGAGAAACGGCAGAAAGAGGGGCTACAGAGGAAGCCTTGATTGAAACAGCTCTTTCCCTCCCAGTCCTTTGTTTCAGTGTAGTCAGTTTTTCTTCAGTTTAAAGATGTTATTTATATATATTATATAAACACACAAAGTGTGGCTCAGGTCTTGGTAGCAACTGGAAGCTTCAACTGTGCTGCTGGGAATGGTGCTCCCATTGGAGAGGTAGCACACGCTATAGAAACATATATATTATTTTATTATTTTTTTATAGAGATGTAAAAACTATATAATACTCCTCTGCTACCACAAAGTAAGACAATATACGTTTACTGCTTTGAAGAAGGACAGGTTTTCTGCGCTGCTGGGCAGCATTTCACCCGT
>NW_008795672.1:91900-173886 GCF_000699145.1 Aptenodytes forsteri | reverse complement strand
GGTGGGGGGCAGCCCCCGCCTCTCCTCACAGCGCAGCTGATGCCCAGGCGCTCACACCCAGTACAATTACCTGTCGCTTGTCAAAACACTCGTGACAGTTTCTACTGCAAATATTTTAGGAATTGAATTTGGTCCTCAGACCATGAGGCTTCTTCCACGGCTTTCCAGGGGCTCTGGTGCCTGGACTACATTTGATTCCCTCAGAGTCGCAAGGAAGACTTCTTGCCTGCGAATCTGCTGGTGAGTGATGGTAAACATCTCCTGGACTGTTGTGTCAGCTGAGTTTGGTCTATTTATAGCCTCTCCCCTCTCAAGGTGACATGGGTATTTGAAAGCATGTGTTAGTTTTTGTTGTCCTAATAGTTTACATGTCAATATTTATTTATTTTTAATCACGTGAGCATGCCTAGTGGATAGGCTGAGAGAGTGTGTCCATGCCTCTGAGGGGTTTTGTATAAAACAAACAAAAAAAAAAACATGAATGCCTGCCTTGTCGTGAAGTGTGATCACCTGCAACATCCACAAACAAAAGGAATGTTTTATGAAGTTGACTATGTAACACTTTAAAAATCCAGTTTCTCGATGACAGTTGTAAAGAAGGTAAATCCGTAGGAAATGGGAAGTCGTTTGGCTGTAGGAGAACAGCATAGATGATGGAGACTACTAAAGACAACCCAGGAAGCAAAAATAATGTGTGATAGTCATTACAAGGTGCATAACGTTTTGGACAAATGAAGATAATTAAGTTCACTGTGGGAAATAATTTCTAGGCTTTGGGGATCTTAAAAGTGGTTTTCTCTAAGTTCATAGATTAGACTAATTTTTGTAGGTTTTGTCCAGACAGAATCTGACTTCTTTAATATGGCATACTGTTACCTATACAAGTTTTTTGGTGATATATGAAGCAGATGCATAATTACCCATTGCACATTGTATTATGGAGTAAGGCTGTAGCTGGTTTTCCTGTCTTCTGATGGTGGACTGGCAGAGTTGCAGCTCATAATCTGAGCGTCTTTCCTATGCTGTGGGTGTGACTTGCGTACTTAGAGAGGCACTAGTACATATGGAATAATTTTAAACAAATTTGTCTTTAGCAAATCTAGAGGTATTGTATAGAAAAGCTAATGTGTTTTTCATATCCTTTCCGTAACTCAAATCTCAACTTGTTTTTCCACCACTGTCCTTTTATAACTCCCCCCCCCCGGCCCCTGGCTTTCTTTCCTTAAGATGTTGTTCATTATCCCCCAGATCACAATGTTCATATGGTCCTTTGGCATATGGTTGGGTAGATTGCGCTGACAAGCACTTACACATGTGAACTTCCAGTATCAACATTTTTGGTAAAGATTCTCCAGGGAAGAACAGCACTCTTGCAAGGCGGTTGAGGCTCACAGACCCTCAGCTCTGCAGCCCCAGCAGCATTTCCCATAGTGGTTTTGTGTCCTGGTCAGGACCCCCTTCCTTGCATGCTCCTGTTTGCTGCTGGGTTTTATCCATTCCTGCTGTGGGTGGCCCCTTGCTGGAAGCTGTTCAGCCCCACGCTGAGTCGGGCTGCTGTTACGTTCTGTTTCTCTGGCTGGGACTGAGCTGAGCTTTCTGAAATTCATGCTCTTTGGAGAGTATGTGAAGCAGGACAGAGTTGAGGAAGCATGTTTGGGTGCCAGGAGCGGTATAGCCATGTTAGCACGTGGCTATAATTGAGCCAGCTCAGAAGCTGTAGGCAGTGTAGCTGCATTTTATCCTCCTAAGCGGGCTGAATTAGTCTGCAGGGAACTATCTGGCTGCCTTTGGTTCAGGGAATGATGCAGACAGATGCTGTATCGTAGTATTTATTTTACTGGTGCATCTCTGACCTATGTCAGTGAGTGAGCATGAAATCATTAATTTTTCTAGGCAGACCTGTTGTGTTGATCCGTTCCCAAAGCTTTTCCTGGGTCTGGGGGCATACATATCACCTCTGATACCTGGTTGTTTTTGTTCTCCCAGATGCTAAAAAACAGCGAGGGTTTATTGGCATCAGTGTTCCAGGTACTGTGACTCTATTTAAACTTGTCATGCTTTGTGGCTAACGTTAGTGCTATTTCTAAACAGCTATATAACTTTCAATCTGAATGAACCTTTTTTAATTAAAAAAAACCCAAACCACACAGGGTGTATTTTAGTTTCCCTACATGTTTAGGAGAGGAAAAAATAATTGCTGTGTCCCTGATTGTTACGGAACTGCTTGAAGGTATTGCCACTATTGCTTTCTACTTTTACCCACTGAAGTTCTTTCTTTCATACATGTTCTGGGTAGAGCTCTGAATTTTAGGGGAATAGGATTCTTCTCCTATATGTCTTATTTTCATGATACTATGTGGCATAGTGATATTGATAAAACCTTGTTTTATTCTTTTACAATGCTCTTGACTCAAAGTAACCTTGACATTCACTTCTGGGACTTGATTTATTTTCTAAAGTTAAATGGCTATGTTAATTAACCAACAATTTGGGCTTCTTTACCAAATTCAGTAAAATCGGCCTTTTTGCTGTTGGAAGATCTAAAATGAGAGTGACCCAATTGCCGTTTCCCTGAACCAATTTAGAAAGGGAACTTGAAGTGCTGTAGGGCAAACTTTGGTTTATTGCAGTATGTATTCCACTAACTTCTTCAGTTGTCTTAGCAATGCAGATGCAAAATGATGGCTAGCCTTGGATTAATGTCCAAGTTTTAAACAAGGTAAATGAAATCTTTAAAAAGATAAGTATGGTTGATACCTAGCACAAGCCTAACTGTTATATGCTTCAGGGATTCCTTTGAATTCCTGTTCCTGGAAATGAAAGAATCGCTCTGTGTGGCAGATGCAGAGGGAATTTCCTGTGTGGAAAGAAAAAAACCAACCCACCTTAATTAAACTTCCTGCTGAAAAGAAATCTGCAGGGAGTCAGAGGAGCTTCTCTGCAATTGCCAGCTGTGGAATTTGAATTTTGGACACTTATTCATAGAAATCATTGGGGTTTTGTGGAGGTTTTGTGTGTTCTTTTTTCCCCACTTTAATTAGTGTCATAAATGTGATCCTCAGTGGTTTTAAACTGGTGTAATTCTACCCCGAGTTAAGTGCCACAATGGCTTCCCACCTGCATGTGTTGTTCAAGGAGTGCCATAATGGACCAGGACAGAAAATGAGTAGTTGGAGGTTTAGGGTCAGTCAGTTAAATAAATCTGGGATGGCTTGTTACCCTTTTTCTAAAGATAGAGTTAGATTTTTTTTGGGGGGGGAGGGGGAAGAGGAATTATCAAAAAATCAGGTGAGGGAAGTATGAGATAGTATCATTAATCTTCAATAATTCCTATGATAAAAGGCAAAAATGTTAATCACCTGCTCTGTGTAGTAGTTAATTGGCACAGGCTGGCATTTAATGACAAACAGTCAAGTTAAACTGTTTTCCCACATCCAACGATTCCCTTAAAAAGAAAAAAGACGGAGGGGTTGGGGGGTGAATCAGCTGTAGACCTCTTGATTGCTTTCCTCCCTCCTTCTTCCCATTTCTCTCTTTCTCCCCTTTCCCTCCAGCCATGCGTACTGCAGCTACTTATTTTGTGTCTGCTCCACAGGTATTATGTTCAGACAAGCTCTGTCAAACTACTTAACCTCCTTTCACTAAAGGCCCTTTGCAAATAAGTAACGTGGGCAACGTTTTGGGTACGGTTCACATTCAGAGTTCAGATACAAGTGTGATTACTGTGGCTCGGATGCTCATACTTGGTTTTGTGTGTAGCTGTCTAATTTCATTAATGCAGTGCTCCCAGAACTTCCACCTGCAGTTCAGGTAGTGGTGTTTATGAATTCATCAGTCTGTATAATGCACATGTGGACATGACAAACCTAGTCTTTTCACCCCAATAAAATGCTAAGTGTTGTCAATCTTTATTCATAAGCAGCATTACATCTGCTTAGTTACTGGCATATGGATTGGTGCTGTGAAGGTGGCCAGTTGTATAACGAAATGGTCCAGCCATTGATGACATGCAGTGAATTCCTCCTGTTACCTCCTCGTTTCTTTGGTCCCTTTCTGGTTTTATTTCTCTGCTACAAATCACTTTTCCAAATTATACTTTTGAAGTGCACTCCAGGCAGTTTTTTATGGTTCCCATAGTTTTCAATTTAGTAATTTACCAAGTCTGAAACCTCATGCTGAAATTTGTCCTTTCAGCCTGAAGCCCCTAATATTCTATAACTGTTTGGTTGAGCTCAGTAATTACAGAAAATAACCTCTGCAATCTTCCAATATCTTCCTTTCCCAGTGATTTCCCAATGTACTTGTTATGTATGCAGTTTTACTATGAAGTTGCAGTGTAAATAAAGCTAAATGGACATCTGTCCAATTTATAGTTACTATTGCCTGGTCCTAGCAAAAAGAGGAATAATTAGCTTGTGTAGGGCAGATGGGGCTTGTTTCAAATTTGCGAAGCTGGTGGAGATATAAAGTGCAATTCTGGCTACCCAAAGTCAACAGTAAATCTCTTATTAATCTTAAAGCAGTGTTTGACGCAAATTTATTAAATTTTCAAACCCATGGAAGTAAATGAGATTTTGGGATCAGCCTGTACTGGTGATTATTAGATTTCATGGGAAATAAAAATCCTGAGACTTAGAAAATGTTTGGATTTTTTTTTTCTTCTAGTGAAATAATGAATGTTAAGTCAAGAAACGTGAATTGTTTGTAATTCCCTGCTGAAAAGTTTCAGACATCTAACCACAAGATAGCAGGAAATGCATCATGTGTTAATCGGGCAGAACAAGGAGTAACAAAATAGGAGACTGGATGCAAACATTTTCCTAATCTCAGCTATGTGGTAAGTGCTTGTGAATATGGCATACATTTGTAGCTAATTAGCTTGCTTCCTGAATTACTATGAATTGTATTATTGTAGCCACTGTGAGACCAGGACTAGAGTTTCAAGGTGCTACCAGGGAACACAAAAGAAGGTTTCTTGAAGGAGGCTGGCAAATTAAACAAGAACAAAAACCCCAAGGCTTTTCTCTAAGCCGGACTGAAGAGGCAGGAGTGACAAACAGATGATGAGACTGTGGACAGTGCTGGACAACGTCCAGCATTTACGTCAGTTTAGTAAATGCTGGACAGCGGCTTTTGCACTCCAGAAGCATCAGCTCCGTTAACTTTTGAAGGTATTTTCCTAGAGTGCTAAGGTGGTATTTGAAGGGAAAATCAATACAGTATTTATCTAAGACTATGAACCCTTCCCTCTCCCCAGGGGGGAAAAAAAAATAAATCATTGTTAATATAAGGAGAAGGGGGAACAATCCCGGAAGTCTTTGTGGATCAATGTTATGTTGGGGTAAAGGGAATAAGAGGTTTGATGTTCGCAGGGGTACAAGTTGTATAAACTGATGTATAAAGAAAGAATTTACTCTGCAAGGAACACTTTAAGCACTACCATGCGTTCACAGCTGCGTTTGCAGTTAAGTTACAGATCAGGTAAAGCATCTTCTAACCAGTGTCTTTTGCTTTATGGTTTTCCAAAGAACTCTGTGATAAGGTTGGCATTGGGGCAGGATTATACTTTTCCCCCTTAGAGTTTTGGATGCTGTTGCATTTTTATTACTGAAGGGCAATTTCTTGAAGTGTGTTACTTGAAGCATGTTGCACAGGCATTGATATGCCACCACCAGTGACAGAAACATTATGAGGATGTTTTAAATCATCCCCTGAGGGTTTTCAGCACGTGCCCTTTCTAAACTTGGTCAGATAAGTAGAAGGTAGTGCTAGGTAAAATGTCAGTGCTGTACCTAAATTAGTCCATCCCTGGTTGTGCTGGCTGGTGGACTGCCTTGTTACAAGTGCCTGATGTCAAAGATCAAGCAAAGACAGCAGCAACCCTGCAAATCAGTCTGTACCTCATCTGGGACGAAGCTTGTGTACCTCTATTCATCCTGATGTGCGTGGCAGAGAACAGTGGGTGGGGACGTTCAGTGCATACAGGGAAATCTTGATTCGAAGTGACTTCAGTTCCATAGCCTTCTGTAAAAAAGAATAGGAAAAATAAGTTTAAACCCCCCCAAACCTGAGTGGTGGTGACTGGGAAAATGTCTCTGGATGAATAAAGTGTTATTGTAAAATACAACCTGACAAAAGAAGTCTACACTTAAAATTACTTAAAATTGCATAGCTGGAGTGAAGTTCCAAGTGTCAAATTATCATTTCTGTTTTATTTCCAATTTCAATTCCTCTACGTTATAACTGTGTGAAAGTTCTATTAAGAAGAGCAGAGCACAGATGTTGCTGCTGATTGTTATTGTTTATTGTTGTGCAGAAAGAAAATAATATCTCATTTCTGTTAGAAAACACTGCAGAGATAAATGCAAGTATTAGAATTGGATTTAAATTATGTTGCTACAAGTATGATGCATTTTGCCTTTCCCTAAACTCCCCATAATGCTTCCAGTATAATATTCTACAGCCTCTGTACAATACAACTTTCCTGAAGTCTGAGAGATATTTATAGCTATGTACTGTTATCACTCAGAGCAGCTTTAAAATAATCTACCAGCAAGAAAATGAAGATTGCTTGGCCTCAGATAAAAGCAAATAGAGTCTGAGCACAGTTTCAGGTAGATTCTCAGATACTGCAGATTCCTAGAGATGCCTCTCTGTTCTGGGCCATGTTGGCTCTTAGAATCACAGAATACTTTAAATTTGAAAGATCTCTGGAGGCCTCTAGTCCAGCCCTTTGCTTAAATCGGGGCCAGCTTCAAGTTTGGTCAGGTTGCTCAGGGCCTTGTCCAGCAGAGCTTAAGGAGATCCCATGGCTCCTCTGGGCCCCTGTCCGTGTTTGACCAGCCTCATGGTGAAAAAGCTTGTGCTCTCTAATCAGAATTTCCTGTGCCTCAATCTTGCTTTTAACTTGCTAATAAATAGTATTTTGCCTATACAGGCAAGAAAAAAAATTATTCTTCCCCCTCTTTGGTGACTCACCAATGTATTTAGGCACAAGATATTGTGCGCTCACTTTATTTATACATTAACAGACACGTATGATGCAAATGCCTCTGGGATAAATGTAGGCAACTACTGGCTCTTGACAGAGAACAGATATGATGGTAATCAATTTGGAGTGACTGATTTCCATTTTGTTTGTCCTAGGCATATCCTAACAGTCACTTATGCTGAATCTGTTAATACACTCTTAGTCGTAATGCATTTTCAAATAGTTTTAAAAGTGACCCTACTAGAAGAATTATTATTTGCTGTTAATATAAAACATGTCTAAAGACAACTTGCTATTACTGTGTGGTTATCACAGGTAACCTCCTGTTTTCTGACAGGGAGAGGGAAAGCCTCAAGCACAATTGAGCTTTCCCATGTATATCAGTGTCTGCTTTATATTGCTGACCCTGACACTGTTAATTATAGTGCTTAATTCCACTTGGCTAAGAGTGTGCACCTGTATGCTCTGAAGCTCGTTGTACACCCACTTCTCCTTAGAAAAAATATCCTCCTGAAAAGCCTTAAATCCTTTTTTCCTCTTTTTCGCTGATTGAAATTGGCATTCCAAACATGCAAATGTGTGTGCGGTGTTTAAAGACTGTTGATGTGCATGTGAGGACATGGCCTTTGTCTTGACATGCATGGCTTGCTTTGTGTAGCCATGAGATAATAAGAGTCACTTTGGGTTTGTGAGTCATTGACTGGCTATAATTAATGTACATGTGTGTATTCAAAACATAATGCGGAGAATGTAGAGGGACATGATGACACTCTTGTGTGGCTCTGGCAGCATTTCCCATGAAATTGTTGGTGACGACATAGTCTCTGTGAGTTACTTCTGCTATTGGAAAAGTGACAAAATGGTCAGTAACAAATCAGCATGCTTTGTCTCTAACTGCCACTCGATAACATCTCACTAAACTCTGCTTGGCAGAGTGCCTAGAAGACCTAGGGATAACATGGTGCAGGGACGGGGCGAGGGGGGAAATCCAGTATGTCCCAAACCTGCGCACCCATTGCACTGGGCGATGCATATCACCCCGACAGGGAAACCAGGATATCTTGCTCTGTTAATTGAAACACTTGGTTGTGTTTAAGTTTAATACTAAACTACGCTTTCTGCTTAGCTCACGGGTTCATGTGAAGTGTTGGTCAGTTCCTTCTTTTCTCCTGTTATTTTGGTTACGTGAGGACAGTATATTGTTTTACACAGTGCAGGCTTCCTTTGGACAATGCGGGTGCATGAGCTGTAGTGGGAAACACAGGACTGTGAAGGCACTTTGAGATTCAGTGGAGCTCACAGCTTGTCCCAACAGACTTGGCTTAAAAATCTATTTAAAAAAAAAAAAAAAACCCAACCGAATGTTTTTCCCATTCCATGAACCACATGAGACTTGCATTTGTTCCTGTTTTGCTTTGGGTCAAAAATTATGTTTGCTTTGGTTTTTGTCCTAGAAAAAACTAAAGAAAGAGTCTGCACTAAGCAATAGTGTTGTGGTGAGAGAGAGGAAAGATTTAGCTTCAAGTCTCTAGTGTAGTAACTTAAACCTGGTTCTTGAGGCAATCTTGACTTTAATGATTAATGGTCACTTGGCTACTTTGGGTTGTAAATCTTTTTGTTTTTGTCTTGAAATTCCATTCAATACCTAAAAGCTTAATTGAAAAAAGTAGCAGTATGCTGGTAGAAAAAGCTCTGGATTTAAGTAACTGTTGCCTTTTTTTTTCTTTCTTTTTTCTTTTGATAAAAATAGCAGAGGAATTGGTGGGAGGAAAAAACCTTAATGGGTATAATATCTCACTGGGGAGAATAAGGGCTACAAGTCCCCACACGAACTTCCAGGAGAAGGTATATTCAAGAAAGGAAAAATAGCATTTAAATGACTTTGAAAAGGCAATTCTCTTTACGGCAAAATTAAGTGCATTTTGTTCTGCAGAATCTATAAATATTTTAATTTTTCATCTTTATTTGGGATGAAAATAGACACTGAATTATCAAAACTTGCCACTGGGCAGCAGATCTGAATTTCAATCAATTCTGCTAAGTACCCAGCAATGAAAGGTTTCTTACAGGCTTTATTCAATATTTCTCATTGTGCATGTACAAGGAAACATGATCTTGAGGCTAACTTCAGAGGAAAATACACTGAGAAGCTCAAAATGGTATGGGGGGGGGAAATAATAGAAATCTAATCACAGAAAAACTTTTACTAGGTTTTCCATGAGGATCCTGACTATTCTTGATTAAAATTAATCTTTGTTTTTCACAAAGAGTTCAATTTAAAGCTAGAGAAAATCTCATTGAAAATCAGCTTTGAAAATTCTTCTGTTTGAGTGGTGCAGGTGATGGTGTACTTAGTGGCGCTCCTCCTGAGTTACAGCAGTGAAAATGTAAAAGTTGCAATGATTTTTCTCAAATAACTTCCTTATAATAATAACAGGCAGATTACCTGTGTTCTCTTCCATTGTCTCGCAGTGGATTTGCTTTGTGATCAAGCCCTTTAGCTGCTCTGTGTTTCAGACTATCTGGCTGTGAAAATGGACTGTATTTACCTGCGTTGTGGCTGGGTTACAGAACAACCATGTGCAAACTGAAATCTAAAGCTGCTATGGCAAATCTTCACCAGCTGAGAAACATTTTGGCATTTAAAGAGAAATCTTTTGTTCCCCCACGGGCTCAGACCACAGAATGAAGCTGGTTTTGTCAGATCTCTTCTATTCCAGTGGAGCTGTGAATAGATAACCCCATTTGGATAGCAGACATATGAAATCCTGGAGTCAGAACTTCCTGACTAAATTTTCATGTGAGGATCAGCTTTGATTTGAAATACATCTTCTTTATGCAACCCATACCTGCTTTTTTTTATTAGTTCATTTCACTTCTGTATGCCATGTACTGTAGAGATCAACATAACTACACATCCCCATTGCATCAAATGACTTTCCCATGGTCTTCCCACCCCCCAGCCCCAGATAAGTTTCCATTAGCAGATCTGTGATGGTGTGTATGTCCCCGACACTTTCTTTCGCCCACACCATCTTGCAAGGGAGACTTTGGACAGGCTGTTGACGTTTTGGTGGTGTAGATAAGATCAATATAACCAAATTTACACCCATTAGAGTCAGGAGATGTGTCGAGCTGGCAGAACTCCATGCTCAAGTTTCTGAAGCATCACAGCTATGTTATCTCTGCTCAGTGCCTGAGTTCTATAGGAGTAAATCTTGACTTTGTTTTCAAAAATTAGTCATTTATTCCTGTGTTTTATTTGTGGAGAATTGTGACATTTGGATAGAAAAGAAATTGAGAACAGAGATGGAGTTTGGATGTCTCCAGTTATCAAGCCCTACAACACACCATGGATTTCCTCCCTTGTGAGCTGCCATGATGCAGTTCTGGAGAAAAGTCCAGAGAGAGAGAGTGCCAGATGTGTGTGGTGAAGTGGGACAATGAACAGCTTCCACAAAGAAATGCAGCAAGTCCTACAGAAACAAATCCTCTCTTTCTCTCAAGAAAAGGTGTCATCTTAAATGCTTTTCTCAGATAAATGTTAAATTGAAATCCTAATTTTTCCATTACTGGAACTTTTTCCACTCTGTCTGTGGAATGGTGGGAGTGGTGCTGAACCACCACCTTCTCTCACTGATACACGAGAGCTCTGAATGTTACTCTCAGGGAGATGAGAGAGGAAGATTAAAGGCAGCACCACTTATCCAAGTTATTCTGAACTAAGGTGTCACTGTGTAAATAAGTGTTTGGTTTCAAACTCTGTTTTTTTTTTTTAATCAGCCTAAAAAAATTTCCTTCTCTCATTCATTCTTTGTTCTTGTATGATAAGTGTGTTTGTAGTTTATGTAGGTGTTCCTATTTAGACATGGTCAAGAAGGAGCTGTTATTTTGTTGTAGTGGTAAAATATGAGTGAGAAAATGCCTCCTCTTTTTCTGGTCCCTGTGCCCTGCTGTGTTAACTATATGCTGTGCAGTGTTTTGGTGCCTCCACAATGCCTTCAAACCAGCACCTAGTTGGCTGCTCTTATTTCCAATTCTCTGTTGCCTCACAGCATTTCTGATTTTTTTCTTTTTTTCTTTTCTTTCTTGAACTGTATTAGAGTCTTTAAGCATTTATGTTGCCACTTTTTTAACGTGCAGCTTATAGATAGTGTACTTTTCAACTGGTGAAAAGCAATAGTAATTTCAAATACATTGGGATTTTTTTTTTGTATGTTGCAATATTGTATGCAGCTAACAGGGCTTTCCTACTATAGTTATTCTGAGTGAAGTCTGGTGGGGCATGCGAAGCTTCTATTGAAGCTCAGCAGAGATGGGAACGAGTCTCCAATTTCCAGAAAAAATTATGACCTGGAAGAAATCGTTCTAGATTCCCAAAGTAACTATCTAAAGTCACATTGTGGATGTCTTTAACATATTCTGTCAAGTCCCCAAAAATCTGTCTGCAACCATGAAAAGGCAGTGGATGTAAAAAACATTGATGAGAGGAAAAAACCAAACACACACACACACACAACCCCAAAAAACCAAAAAGTGTTAAAAACTAAGTATGTGCATTGGAAGCGATTGTGAAACCGTTGCTCTTTGCACTCAGTCCTATATATAATTACTGTCTAGCACTTAAGTCCAACTATGTGAGTGCGTTAGAAATACCCAAAATAAGCAGAGGTGAAAAGAGATTGCTACTTTGATAAAGTAGATTTACTTGTACTCACTGAAAATTCACTATTTAAAATGTCTTAACATCTCAGCCAGGTTTATAGTGTGGTTTCCTATACCTGCCTCCTGGTGTTCTGCCAAGAGATTATCTTGAGTCCTGACACATCAAATCCCGTTATTACTGCTCTTATCATTAGAAAAGAACAACATCTTAAACTCGGTTGCTAAAATGGCTATTTTCCAAGATGCTGATGCTAGTATAGGGTATATTTGTCTTAAATAAAAGATATTTAGAAAAATGCACAAACTGCTTCACATATTGAATGAAAGATAAAGCAATATATGTAGCTCTTCCTCTGTCTAGATGGGTAGGTATAAAGCAAGAAGTATGTAAATGTAGATGAATTTGTATATATGCACACATTCCATTTTATCTTTCAGAAGGTAAAACGTGTGTACTTTTCTAAATACATTTCCATACGCACATCTTTATATGTGTCCATGTGAATAGGTACTTAGCTCATTTAAATCAGAAGAAGATGCATGCTAAAAATGAGGTGAAGAAGTGTTTTTGTCTTGTTTGGGACACACGAAGTCATTGTGGTCAGGGAGCTAATCCCGGTGGTGGGCTGCCTCCTCCATCAGAGGAGAATTTTTCAGCTGAGACATCCTTTTTGGCACACTTAGTAAGCCCTTTCCTTGCATGTTTCTGACTTGCCAGGAAGATGCCAAGTGCTTGTCAGCTCTTTGCATTACAGTTTGTTTCAGAAATCAGTTGGGGGGGGTTACCAAGGACACCTACTGAAAGCTCAGCACTCTGATTTTGGAGTTGCAGGGCGGGCACATGCCCTTCTCATGCCTCAGACCTTCCTGTCTGTGCTCTACTCTAGGAAGGCAAAAATGCTTGTACTGCCTGCTGTCGTCGTGTATTTTGATTGTTGGTAACATCTACTAGGAACTCAGAAGGGATTCCCTCCCCTGTGTCTGTGTTATCCATACCAAAGCCTACGCAGTTTCGTACTTGGGTCAGCCTTATATTCTGTAAGATTTAGCCCAAATGATGGGGACATCTCAGTGGTTGAGAGAGACACAGCTGTTGTGAAGATATCCTAACCAGTAAATCTAAGCATACCTTTGCTGCAACTGGGGGAAGCAGCAAAGGAAAAAATTTCTGAAACAAAAGAAAAACAATACAGGACAGAGCAAACACTATAGAAAAAAACAGCATAGTGTGGTGGTTGTCTTCTGGACACTTCATTATTATTGTACAGTGCTGCTGACAACATAACTGTCTTTTTGCACATTTTCAGTATGTTACCATAGATTTTGAGCCAAAGAGCATCATTTGTAAATGTACTCGAGATGCAACTTTCCAGGTCAGAATTTTTCCTAGGTAGCAATTTGAGACCTTAGCGTAGTGTAAGATGCTAATTTTGTAGTGCTTTTATATCCAGGCAAAATCTCTCTAAAAGCAGAGGGAATGCACCATCCAGACAGGGCTGACTTTCAAGTCGGTATTCTGCAAGAACAGCCTCAAACATTATCAGGAGTTGTATCTTTTGGGGTAGCATTTGTGGGAGTAAGCATTGTACTGATTAAGGAACTTGCAGTTTTAGCAGATAGGAACATTTTCATAGCAGAGGGGATGTGTATGGAAATAAAACCGAACTGTTTACTGTCATCAGCCCTGCTATTAAGGTTGCTATTGGTAGATACAGAATGGAAAAGAAAAATAAATGAGGGATGAATTGCAGCTTTTTTCCTTTCAGATGGGAAACCAGATAATGAAGTCTAAACAATAAGACTTCGTTTTCTTCACTTTATCTGAACATTCAATATCACTTTGGTAGAAATTCCTCGGGTTTTTTAAATTTAGTATAGTCACAAACTGTATCTAATAATCACTTTTGTAGATCCCACGTAGTCCTTTCTCAGCCAGTGAAGGATTAAAAGCAAAAGTTGTTACTGGGTGGTGAAATTACAGTATTTGTGCCATTGTTGTCCTTTCATGTTTTGCCTTTTTTCATCCTTTATTTTTTGATCTTTAATCCCTTTCTCCTTAGTTTACTCTTTGAGGGAATGGGAATGGCTTATAAAAGGATGATCAAAGTATGAAGGGAATATTTGTCTCTTGGTTTCAAAGCCTCACCTCAGTATTGCAAATGGGCTATGAACCATTTCTGGTTAAGACCTAAGTGCCTCCATATAATTTCTTGGTTTGGCGGTGGTGTGTGAGATTGTGCAAGTCAGGCCACCTGCATTCCTGTAAGCCCTGTTACGCTCTGTTATGCTTCCCTGACATCCTCTCCACAGACATTAAATTGAGTTTACATAGCTATAACTTACTGGAAGAATATTGGACTCCAAATTTACACCTTCCCCTTGCTACCTTCCTTAGAATTTCCTACCAAAGACTGAGATGAGTACAGTAAGAAGTCTACCCAAATCCCGCAGCCTCTGTTACTCTTGAGCTGTCTAACTTATCCTCTTTCTTACACCACCACATTTAGCTCGGTGGTGAAAAGACCAAAAGAAAATTTCAAAAACATGACAAACATTGTTTTCTCAAAAAGTCATCCGATAAGTCTATCCTTCACTGTATCCAGCTGTCCCAGGACAAGGGGAATGCAGAGGTTTTTTGCTATGACTATGGGGCAAGGAAGGCATAAGCAGAAGCTGTGTTTTTATGTACCAGGGAACAGTGAAGTACTCGCAAATTCTGTGTGTTGGTGGCAGGGGGAGGGATACTATAACCTGTCTGTTTCCAGAACTTGTTACCAGCATCTGAAGCTTGAGAAAGTGTCACCCGCAGTGGCTATCTGGCAGTGAAGTGGCTGAAAGTAGCACGGGAGAAGATGGCGATTCCAGAGGTTTTATTTCATAGCATCGATCAAAGGTTTTAAGGGATAAGGATCATAGAGATGTGAAGTGAGATATGGAAGAGTACTATTTATAAAAACCTACCAAGCGATGCTTATCAGCTATATTTGGATTAGACTCCATTTGGATTAGTCCGAGTCCATCAAGGATTACTTTCCTAAGGCAGAAACTCATAAGAAAAAAATGCTTGCAATTATATTGAAAGATTTGGGGGTTTAGCCCATATTTAAATGCTATTTTTGTCTTCATCTCAGAGACTGGGAGAAATTGTCCACTTGGCTTTGCTGGTGACAAGCTGTTGATGGGTGTAGCTCCTTTAATTTGCAATGCCATGTTGGCATGAAGAAGGGATTAAGGCCAATATAGTAATTTATTTTATGAATATAAAATCCATGTCACTACAGAGCTAGGTAACAGCAACCATCAATAAGGACTCGCAGCAGTGCTGCTGTTTGGCTGTGATATATTATCATTTTGCTTGTGATACAAACTGAATAAACCTGTCCAATGTACCTTCTGCTATCCCCAAGGTAAGTTTGTGAACCACATTTCCTATGGGCGCCAAGGAAGTGGACCCTCAGATATTCCCAGGTGTGTGTGTTGCTAGTTTTAACGCAAGCACGCAGTAGATGAACGCTTCCTGTTCAGGACAGTATTTTCCAAGGGCACAGCTTGTTCTCTTGTCCTGTAGAAGTCTTTGCTGAGAGCCAGAGTCAGGCCTCAGCGCTTTGTCCTGGCGTTGGAAGTTATGCTGCTCTCAGTTATATTCATGCCTTGAGCCAATGCTTTATGGTGCTGTTTAATGTTCAAGTAACTGTGACTAGTTTGCAGGGTCGCTTCATATCATCCTGCATCACAGACAAGAATAAGTGCTCGATTCACAGCAGATCTTTGCCTCCTCCTTGGAGTCCTAGAGGATTTGCTTTGTTGCTGGGTTATCAAACATCCTCAGTAGTTTTTTGTCTCTCAACTGTTACCCCAGTGATTGCTGCTATGTTCTGTGAAGGAAACCTCCATCTCATGAGAGGGAATGGTTCAGTCTCTGGGATTCTCATTTCTGGGATCATGTCACCGGTGCAAAATCCCTAACTTCCAAACTGATGTCTCACCTCTGCGAGCAGCAGCTGCATGCAGCACTGATCTGGGAATCAGATCTGAGAATATAATTAATTCCTCTTCCTTCTACTTCTGGAAAAAACTGTTAGCTTTTGCATGCTTACATTTAAAATTGTTGCTGTTCTCAGACTTAAGTTTGAATCTTGTAAGTAGAAATGAATAACTGGCTATCATCATGCTTCTCATCAGCAGATCTCTGACCACTTTAAGAAAGACGATTATAATATTATTCCCATTTTGCACTTGTGAAAATAGAGGCAAAGCAAGATGATGAGGCTTGCTTCATCTTACAAACCTAGCCAATGGAAAAATGTTGCAGTGAGCTTGGTAAAGCACTGAACAGGGGCCCAGAGCAGCTGTGTAATCTCTATCCTTGGATGTAGTCAAAACTCGTCTGGACCAGCCCATAGCAACCTGCTCTAACTTTGAAAGTAGCCCTGCTTTGGCCCATGGTTAGACCAGATAAGCTGCAACCAGTATCATGCTATGCTTTTAATTTCAGAGACAGAAATGACACTCAGGTTTCCAGAATCCCAGTGCTTTGTTTGGTCTCTACGATGTCATGCAAGGTAAATGTATATTTTCCTTTAAAGAGGGAAAAATTTAATTTTTTTTGGCACATCTTATTTTGCCTGGAACAATGTGGGAGAGGACTTGAGAACAAAGTCACTGTTGCAGCCAGCTCAGTGTCAGTGCATTTCTTGATAGTCAGTGCAAAACTGGTGTAATAAGTGAAGTCGGTATGAAAGCAGTGTGACCGCTGAGCAGAGCAAAAGAGTATTTATTGAAGAGTCTACACGCAGACAGAGCAAACACAAACCGCATCCTGCATCTGTGAAATCCAATTGCATCACGTTTTATAGACACACAGCTAACATAATTGAGTAATTCTGTTTATACAGAAATCATTCCTGCAGCTAGTTTGCTCAGTCAAGGATCTAATGTCACTGGTAACCATGGCACCGTGATCTTTGCATTTATCAGGCTCCTCACACTTTATTTTGTGCTGGCCTATAAAAATAAAAACAAAATTAGATCCTTATCTTCATCTTTCTGATGGTTCTGGGGTACGTGTCGCAATCTGGACTTTTGTTTTTGCATCAAGAAATATTTGTGATGGAGACAGAGACTGTTTCGTGATCATGTCAAGTGCCGTCCAACACAGAAGTACCCACTGTGCTTCCGTGCTCTTTTCTGGTATTTTGGGTTTGCTTGGGGCACTGAGAGGCTGCTGAAAGCTGGGGGAGCTCCCACAGGCCCCATGTGCGTGCTGTACCATCTGGCAGGAAACGTTGACTTTTCAGTGCCATCTCCACGGACTAGTTTATTTTATCCAGCAATGGCTTTCTAGAAAAGACACATAAATTCTCCTCCTAGGAGAATGTCCTGATCACTAGGTTAGTGAGTTTTACACACGTATGCTCTGCTCTTCATACATTTTGAGGATGGTTTGTTTTGTATTTGTTTTTACAGGGTGGAGTGGATTTCTCAGCTCTGAGTCTCCTCTTCCCCTTTCCTCATGCAGATGCCATTCAGGCATTTTCCTTAGACATGAAAAAATAGGGTTGAAACCTCTTAAACTAGGTAGGGAGTTGCAAAATCTTTCATTTCTTCATGTTAGCTTAATGATAGCTTTATCGCAGAGCTGTCACATAAAACAGAGATGCTGGTAGCTATGTTTTGAAAGAAATGCTTGGTTTCAAAAGGGGGGGGGGAGAGGAAGGGGGGGAGGAAGGCTTTGACAGACCCAGCTGTAATAGTGTGGAAGAGAAGACATCTCTGCCCAGTGCCAACCAAGGTGCTAACTGCTAAATAGTGACAGTGTTTCAGACACGTCCTTGCTTTTTCCTGTGCGTGTTAGTTCACAGGGCCCCTGCTGTGCTTGGCCTCGGGTGACAACCTGTGCATCACATGGATCATCTCAGAGCCATCCTGGCACAGTGCAAAATTCTCCTTTTGCTTTTTTGGGGGATGCTGGTGCCTTGGTGAGAGCTATGGGTTTGGCTATGCTGTCCACACACCTGAAAATAGAGTATGGCATGAAAATGAGGGTAACTTTACTATTACTGAAAGAAAGTAAGTTGGGGGCGGGGGAAGTGGCGGTAACCAATTATAGGTTCAGATGCAAGTTTTTTTCTTCATTAAAACTCTTCACCAAGAAATACAGATTAGTTGTAAATTTTGCTCTTCCTGTAGAGACTTTCTCTTCCCTTCCCTAGGTAAAATTCAAACAAAATTAGGTTGTTTGTCAGGAATAAACATTGCCCACGTTTTTCATAAGTGACTGAAGAAGGCCTTGCTTAAGGCTGAAGCTCGATAGGTTTTTCACTGAAAACTTCTGGAGCTTTCAAGTGAGCAGAGGCCAGTGGGTTTAGCAAAGCCAAAGAAAATGTCTAGCACATAGAAGGAGCCCTTCGAGGAATTACATTGAGACAAGAAGGTATTCAATCCTACTCTCTGTTTTTTACCCAAGTGTAGTTCGTGCCTCAATTCATTGCCTGGATACATCTCTACTTGCATTTTTACCAAACATAGATTGCTGGAGCAAAATAAAGTATAAAGCTACGGTCTAATGCTTGCAAAATGCCCTAATTTCTGTTAAAGAGCAGCTATTTTCTTTGAGCCTGTGTGCCTGCCATTGGCTGACAGAAATCAGATCTTCCCTGAGAATTTCCTTAATTAAGTTGAACATTTCATTTAACAAGAGAGAAATAACTATATTGGTGGATGGTATTATACTGAAAAAATTGAGCTTTTATTCATTTAATACTAAAAATAATGTTTCCTTAGGCTTTGCCTTAAACTTAAACCAGATACGTATAGATTAGTTAGAAAGCTCTGGAAGACAGACATTCGTATGTAATGGGACAAATTTTTTGAAGCCTTTGGCCATGTTATCCTGAATACTGAAGTGCAGTGAATTTCTGATGGAATTACACACACTGCTCCTGTATAAATACCAAGTGTCTTTATGGCGATTACTGTCTTTCAGTGAATCAGCAGTGTATTAATACTGATTAAGCTGCATTACAGAAATAGAACATTTTCACAGGATTGGAAGCTGCCTTGGGCACTGTTTCAAGCTATTTAACACTAATGAATGAGAATTATTAAGTATAAACTGTTTTTTTAAAGAGGATGGTCCTGCCAGTCTTGCTGATGTTGAGCTATAACAAGATATGTATTAGCAATTTTGATGTTAATTATATAACATCACATTTGTAACGTTCTCTGTTTCCCCCCCCTTTTTTTTTTTTTAACATTTTACACACCTTTAAACTAATGACTTGTGGAATTCCACAGTGATCGATGTCTGTTTAGGCTCATAATTCAGCATGTCTACCGTGTGAGATCACTTGGTATGAGGCAAAGGAGAATTGTGCTTGTTCTTAGATGGTACGAAGAATGCAGAAAGGTTTATGTAACATTTTCCAGTGACAGTAATAAATAATTTCCATATCTCTGTTTATATATAAACTTTTTCTTGGCTTGCACTGTAAAACCTGGCTATCAAAAGCATTTACTCATGGACTTTACCTAAAAACTGATATAATAGAGGTAACTTCATTTTTTTAAACATAACTAAGTCCTACAGTAAGGAGTTACTTTTCCAGTATAACAGCAATAAATATTTTAGTGGTATGCTGCATTTTACTCACTGCACATGGTCGTGAGAGACTAGCAAGAAGAGATTTTCTAGAAGAGCCCTGAAATAGAAGAATATAGACATCCAAACTGTGTTTCTTCTCTTTTAAATACCCTGCATTTTAAGGACTTCTATGTAGTACTGAGAAAACTAGAAAGAACAATATACTTTCAGGACTAACGTGTAATACTAACAATTATATCAATTGAAAATAGCCCTGGAGTAAGCCAGAGACCCTAGAAATAATCAGAAATGAAGTCTGAATGTGTAGATCGAGTGAGTTAAATGTGCTGGCAAAGGGACATCATTGTGCCAATAAGGCTTAAGTCCTACATGAAAATTTGCAGGTTAGAAAGCCAGCGTGAATCAGGTAGTACAGTTGGGCAGTTCCCTGCTTGCGTCACCCTTGGGCATGCTGGCAAGATTCTCTGGGAGCAAAAGCACAGGGCTGGAGCCATTACCTCCGAAATAGCCTGCAAGCCTGAGAAAGGGCTGTAGGAAGCTCACACTGTTCCACAACTAAGACACGGGTCAATAAAATAAGTTACACTTACAATATCAGCAGATGCTTCCTAGCAGAGGTGGAAGACTTAAATCAAATTAAAACACTAGTATTAATATCTGATTTTCCACTAGCAAACTATTCTAGTATCCCAAATAGCAGGTAGCTTCTGAACTTTGTTTGCCCCAAATTGTCAGAAGTGAAAGGAATGACAATTACTATGGGACTTTGCAGTTTGCTGGAGGCTGACACCCAAACACATTATTCAAATTTGTTTCGTCACAGTCTTGTTCCCACATTACAGAGCTTTCATGGGACAACAGCTGATATCCATCAATTTCTGTGCCTGCTGTAACCATCTTCATATCTTCTGTCAGTTGGTTTTGTGTGAAGTTTCATTTTTCTTACTCAAAACTTCATAGTTCATTCAGTTGACCTGAAGTCATTCAGTGGCTTGAAAACCAGCTTTAGGTTAAAACAAATATATTTTCTGTTGACAGCCTGGATTGGCAGCAAGAGCATTAAACTGCTAGGAGAAAACTGGCAGGATGTAAAATTTCCCAAACTCTCATAGTTCCCAGGACATTTTCAGACCAACTTCACAAAACAAAAATTTCCAGATGATGTGGTTTGACATGTTTGCTAGAGGGTGTGTGGGCAGCCTGAACTTGATTTCTTGTGTTGCCTGTGAGAGTTACCCTCAGTAATGTCCCTCACTCTCCTAGGTGAGAGTGACGTGTTTTCCTTTTTCTTTTCCTGTTCTCAAACTCCAATGTTTTCCTTTTCCTTTCTGTACCATGGTACTCTTATCCAGGAGCACGCCAACGTTGAGTAGCCAATTTCCATCTTGATTTGTGTGCAGTATTTCTGGTCTTGCCCTGTACCCTTATCCAGGAGCACGCCAAACGTTGAGTAGCCAATTTCCATCTTGATTTCTGTGCAGTATTTCTGATCTTTATTGCCAAAAATAAACCATGTCAAATTTTCCTTTAACTCTCACTGGAAGGAAAAAGTGGAATAAGGTAAAGAGCAGAGATGGATTTTTCCCTCCTTTTGCTCTGTTCAGTCTTGTCTGCGATTACCATGTACCACCTCTTGCTATTCTGTAGCAACGTATAGAATGAAATCTTCTCCTTTGATTAAATGCCAACAAATCCACAGGATGGCAGAGCACAAAAATAGCAGCTGACAGTCCTTTTATATTCCTATACATACACACAAACAGAGAGGCATGAATCATGAGAATGGTTGCAAGATTTTAACAAGATAAATCATTTGAGAACAGAACCAAACCTATGCTACTGAGGCTTAATTAATTATATTGAAAATAATTATTTAATTATCAACTAAAATTAATGAGTGGAACAAGCTACTGCCACCTGCCATGTGAAATTATTTTCAGGGAAGCTTAGGCATTTTTTAAAATGCTGACTTATCAGCATGGTATTTTCCATGTGTTATGAGCCCCCAGTGTTGCATTACTGACCTGTAGCCTAACTCGAGGAAAGGACTGAAAGCTGCATAGTTTGTAGTTTGGTGCTGAACATTGTTGGCTGCACAGAAGCCATGGTACTCTGTGAGTGAAGATCCTCAGTTGCTGCTGAGCTCTGATTTTTGCCATGGTGAGGCTCTGTATTCTGCTGGCTCTTTAAGTCCGTTTTCTCATTAATCTCAGTTTTCTTCAGTGTTGAGGTTAGCAAAAGCAGTAGAGGAAGGGATGTTAGGCTTTTGTTGTATGCAGTCACAGCTAGAGAGGAGTGATAGCTTGGTGTGCCAGATTTGTGTTTGTTCCTCCTGCTAAATAATTAGTTAATCTGCACTGGTGAAAATCAAAATGCAGATGTTTTGGTAAAATTGGCATCAGATTTGAAAATCACATTATTCCAATTTGGCTATAAAGGCACTTTCTAAACATCTTGATGCTTTCAAATGGCTCCACTAATTCCCTAAACCTGCTGTCATGTCTAGGGAAAGTTACAGTTTGAATTTCTGTATGGATGCTGTAAAGTGAAAAAGAAATCACACAGGAGGTAAAGAAGAAGCAAGTAGGAAAGAAATTAAATGGAAAAAGGTGCAAGAAGAAAATGAAAATGTTGCATAAAGAGCAAATGCCTGTGTTTGGGATGGCATTTAATACACAGCGAACAGCCCTGCTGGGTCCTTTTCTAATGGACTGCTTGTGTCCCATGGAGAAGATCCAGCACTGTCACCACTAGAGGGTACCCTCGCATTTAACATACAGACCGTTGCTTTACATTCAAACGGGCTGTATGGACGTAAGCAAGCACTATCGACTAGGGAGCCCAGAGAGACATTTTCAAAAGAGTGAAAACACTCAAGGTGTATTTTTAAAAGTGGATTGGTACTTAAATATGAAGCTATCTGTTAAGGACAGTTTCAAAACCTCTTGGTGCCTCAAATAAATGAAATCTCCCCCATCCTAATCCATGTGGTAGTTTTTATTTTCTTTTTTTTTCTTCTCAAAATAGCGATCACTATCTGAAAGGCTTCTTGTTTTCTCAGGGTTTACACAATTAAGATCTTTGAAAATCATTCTGGATCTAGTTACAGTTGTTTTAAGGATACTGAAGAAAATTCGGGAGGGGGGGTTTAAAACATTCAGCATTGGCCTCGTTCTGCAGCAGCTGAAGTCATCTTCTGGAGGAGCACAGTTGGGCATCAGTAATTGCAAAATCATCCTCTTTCTCCCTCCTCCCCTGGTGCTGAAGCAAGAGCGATTCCAAGTCAGTGCTAGCATTTATGCAAAATAAAAATAGACTGAATGTTAATGCGTGGTTACAAGGTATATATTACTATAGCCTATAATTTGTAGGAAGGGAAATGTAAAGGTTTACAGAGTGCACCAGGCGGCAATAAACATGCCTCAATCAGATCTTGCCAGCATGACAAAATATTAGTCAGAGAGAGGAATAAAAATTCTTGAGTTAGGAAAGATGGGGGTGTAGTGGAAACCAGGTGAGGGAGAGGCAAGTGCACAGCTGGGGAGGAAGGCCCTAGTGCCACGGTAAAAGGACTTGGTGGGAATCGTCAGTGGGTCTGCAGCTCCTAAAGGCCAGAGCTATTAACAGATCGGAGAGAGAGTCTTAACAGAAAGGTTAGCTGAAATACAGTGGGAGTTGCCAAAGTGGGAAATTAAGTGTTCTGTGAAGGAGTTCAGGGGATAATTGGATATTGTCAAGTGAACAAAGGGACTGGCAAATTATGTCTGTGTAAATATACAACATCTATAAAAACTAACTCTCCAAAATTTCTGAGAAATAAAAATTTGCAGGATAAATTTGTATAAGAGGTATCATATCAAGGATGATATTGCTTATGGTCACTACTCGGGTTCCCTTATGCTATTGAATAAGAGAAATATCATTGCCTTGATGGAGTATATGGCAGATTTCCAGTGGGCTTCACTGGAATAGGGATCTTGCTGTATATTTTTAAGGAAAAGAACAATGTAATGCATGTTTGTGGTTAATGAGATGACATGTCTGAAGAAAGCATCAAGTCTTGAATCAGAGGTTGCCCTGGAGAAGAAATCCAGTCTTCCCCTTGATAGTTCATCACCCTCCACAGACAAAAATGTGTGTTGGATATCTTCCATTTTGGGGTCTTGGGATTAACTATCTAAATCTAAAGAGTCTAGTTCTTAGAACAAGTAGATACAGATTTTTTTCGGGGGGGGACGACACGACAACAGGACTGTACCGGACCAACAACAAAAAATTTAGGGCAGCATATATCAGGATTTAAACAGATCATAAACTGTAGCAAAAATTTTTTAATAAATAAAAATACAGTAAATTAAATGCTGTCCCCCAACCTTGAGGAGCATTCGTGAGAAGATACCAACACATTGTGGGTTTTTAGCTCATGATGGCTAATTTGCAGGATCAGCTCATGTTACTGGTGCATAAAGTATCCATGCAGATCTTTGGTTATGTGCATCATGATGTATAGGATGGATCTTTTAACACATCATTTGTATTTAAACTTATGTAAAACATACATTGGGTCAGTTCTTTGCTAGTTACCTGCACCTATTATAATTTGGGTATTGGCTGTTTAGAATGGTTGATAACTCATCCTCTAGTAAGTGAAGAGTTCTGCTTATTTCCTACAATAATTTGGCTACTTAATTGCTTTCCCTGAAAAAAAGCCAGTTTTAATTTAGACAAGGCTTAAGAAAATGCGATACAGCCTGTACAGGCTGCTTTTTCTTAGCTAAGTAGAAATCTCCATCTGTAGGTACCTTTAGAAGTAAAGCTGATGAGCTGCAACTCTCCTTTCACTCACTAAGGATGCCAAAGTTCAGTACAGAGCCACAATTTCCCTTCTGCCTGTCTTTACCTTCTGACTTTTTGTGCCTTAACCTGCTAGTTTGAAACCCTCATGTTTTTCCAGCAAGCACGATGATGCACGTGTATTCAAGATCCTGCCCCTGTGTGTTTAGATTAACTGCAAAATAGGATGTGTCATCTTTCATGTCAGGCACTAACTTCTCTTAAGCATACCTTCTTTAGGATGAGAAAACCCTTAAGATCATGATTTCTTTGTAAATTGTTCTTCTTTGTGTCCCTCTTAAAGTCCCAGAAGCTGTTTTTGATCCCTGTAGCTCCAGATGAAACCATATTATTGATTCTAAAATTTTCATCAGCACCAGTCAAGATTTTTGTCACCCAAATGTGTATTCTGGTCCAATTTTCTGCTGATATTTGATATTTTTACCCCAGGAAAACAGAGCATGGTGGTTCTTGCCTAGTTCTATCTCTGCTCTTAGTTTGAAGTTGCTGATGGAGGACTGTTTGGCCCTCAAGACGGTTGAAAATCCTGTCACTGTAGTGTCTTGTACTACATAAAGGTTCATTGCTCATTGTAGTACATACATGTCTCTGCTCCCCCCGAGCCCGTAACCTCCAGAGGCATGTCACTTGGTAGTTTGCTTGCAGAGAGCCTGGTAGCAACTGATCCCTTCTGGCTGGCTTTCTTGCCTTTTGGCACTCTCTCCATATTGGTTACAAAGGTTATTTCCACGAAGCACAATTCAGTTCCATGTCAAGCTACATGAGCTGCTTTAAAATAGACTGGCTGCCATTCCCCTTACAGAAATACAGGACTAAGTTGTCCAGGTACAGGCTAACAAAAAAAAACCCCAATGTTTTTCCTGGGATCTGAGTGTCTTTAGGTATTTTTAGATGACAGTGTATTGCGTTGTGTCAGCATACCAAGTGCAGCACAGTGTTGTATTTCTTGTTGTATGGATTGTCACGTTCCCAGATCCCTGAGTGACTGAGCTTTCTTTGGGTGAAAAATTGTGAACCACTCATTTTTGCAGACCAACTATCTGTCACTGAGAAAACCCATGAATAATTCTGAGTGAGAAACAGACCTGAGGACTTTGCAGTCTGCTCACAAGCAGAAGAAGTTTCTCTGAATAAATAATTTGTTGGGAATCAGCCAGCCCACTCAACTCGTTACCAAATCCTCCCCATAAGGCCAAACTTTTCTTTTGAGAAACTACTCACAGGTACAGGTTTTTGGAACACACCGCAGATAGAACATTTAAATTTAAAGTCAATGAAAACAAAATATTATTATGTATTGAGCAGTGAACAAAAGAAGTAACAAAATGCGGACATTTAGTGACAGACTGTTAAAATGTACCGTTGTGCTATCAAAGCAGGGATGTTAACAGAGGAAGGCTGAATGCAAATATACCTCTGGTGGCACTATTATTTCTTTGCACTGTTTCAGAAGTATAAGAAACTGCTACTGGCAGGAGTGCCTGGCACTGCTTGATTGGCTGTGGTCCCACCACTGTGTCTAGGCTACGGTATGCCCAGGAAGGAAAATAGTGGGCTTGAAGTACCTTTGCACTGCAGAAATTTATGGCTGATGGATCAGTCTCAGCTTTCTTCCAGCTTATAAAAAGAGTGAAGCCATTCCCTAGGGCTGCTCCGACAGAAGTAAAAGACAGAAGCAGAAAAGTGGCAAGATGTCATTTTTGCCTTGCATCCTGAGTTTTACCAACTCTTTTTGTGTCAGGCAAGCAAGAATACCACAAACTACAGAAGGGCCTAAGTGTGTTTTGCCCCTGACATTAGAGGGGTTGGTCCTTTGCCGCTGCTCAAAGCCCTCGTAAACAGATGGGAGATTTTATCCTGGCCTCCAACAAGAGTGTGCTCAAAGGGAAAAAGCATGATGTATGGGCACAGAGAAATGGGGCCATGCCATGGTCCTGCACCACAAGACATCTCAGGAGCAAAACTGAATCCCAAAACTGAAAAAAGCAATCCCTTTTCAAGAAGGGATTCTTGAAAAGATGATAAGGTGAAGGAAGAAATGTTGTCACTGAGTCCCAAACATGAGTAAGACAGCAATGATTTTCCCAGGAATGCTCGTGAGGAAGCTGCCTGCTGCCTGTGGGACAGGGCTTAAACAGAGCACAGGAGATTATACCAAAACCCACACAAATGAACAGAAAGGATAAAATACACGTTCTGCTTAGGTGAGCACACTATTCCCCTGAAAAAGGCAGAGTATTGGGCAAAGAGTGTGGCCTCTGGGGTTGCTCAGGCCCCCATATTTAAACAATTCACCAGGAATACGTTTCCCAAGTGGTAACTTGTCGTGCAGCGGCAAAGACATGGGACTGCCCCTCTGCAGTTGGTGTGAGTGGGCTGCTTTGCCAGCAGCAGACTCAGAGCAAGGATCACCACAGAGCCTGAATTCCTTCTTGAAAAAGCCCTTTTCCCTCTGCAGACGGCCAGGCACGCTTTTCTGGTGGAGGATGTCCCAGGACACCAGTCTCCCCAAGCCTAGTTCAACTTTGTGGCTATCCAGCATAGTCTAAGATGCTGCAATTTTGTTGCTATCAATGGTATAACTGCCAGAAATATCACAGCTTTGCTTTCAGGTGTCAGACTGAGTTTGCAGAGCTGATGGTTAGAGAAGTCACCTTTTCTTTCCAAGGCACAGACAGAAAAATACTGTTTTCATTTGTGTTACTTTTCAGAGAAAAAATTGTACTGCAAAAGCCCCGCTCTCAATGGTGAAAACTGGGGTAAGTTCTCTGCCTCCTGTGAAATCTCACAAGCTGACACCAGTTCGGGCTGTGGCACAGTGTCACCGTCAAGTGCCTTTGTCCAGTGAGATAGCCCTGTTTATAAGTTTGGGCACTTACTAGTTCTGTGGCAGATGGAGGAACTGAGGACAAATAGGGAAAGCGACATCAGGTCCCAATACAAGTTTCTTTTGCTTTGCGGCTACCTTATTTCAAATACTACTGAAGGAGTTTTGGTAGAGGTATGTAAATGTGTTGGACTTCCACACGGTACTCTGAGCTGCAGAGCTTCGGCAGAGATGTGGTGCCACAAATTTTTTGAGTTTTAACTTTGTCCGTGATTTTTTTCCAGGCATTCCTGGGGAGAAAACAAAGTAACATGCTGAGTGCACCCTGTAGTAGCTTTGTGCATGTGGATGAACTCTGTGCACCTCTGTTGCCCGCAACACAGGCTCAGCTGAGCAGTCAGAGCACTGACAAGCAGCCTGCAGTGCTCCCAGCCAGGTGTGTTTAAGTCATTCTTTTCATTTTAAATCTGCGTTCGTGAGCAGGTCTGACCACAGGCTAATGGCTCTAGCTTTGCCTACCAAATTACATTCTATTAATCTTCATTTCTAAAAATAAAAGTGCTGCCTGCAGCCCAGGAAGACTGGGCATCATCCACAAGCCCAGTACAAATTGTAACCAGTGCTTCATGCAAGATTTCTGCAACTGAAGTTTCTGAACAGATCTAAACAACAGGTCTAAAAAAAAAAAAAAAAGTTTAGTTATACTAAGAAAGCAGATAGTAAAATGATTTATGCTTCCTGTTAGCTGCTCCATGATATAATCAGTTAAATAGGTTTCAGTATTTAATTATGACAGAGAACTCATCCATTTGGATCATATGTCTTGAAAGACACCCAAGAGATAAGAAAAGAAAACAATGTACCATAAATAGTCTTTAGGTTCTTTCATCTGCTCGTGGACACAGCTCCTCAACAGTTGCTGCCCAGAGTCTAAGCCAACAACCCAATTTTCTGTCCTTGCTTATGCCTTCTTCTCTGCACCAGGCTCTGCTTGCTGCAGGTGCAGCCACCTGCCTGCTCCCAGATGGGGCCAAGGAGGTAATTCAGCAAGCTGAAAGCAAGCTCCATTCTGCTGTTGCATTTTACACGTGAGGAGAAGTTGTCAAGAAACACCCGCTGAAACAATACGCAGTAACTGTATCTCCTGCGTCGGAGTGATGAATACGGACTGCCAAAGATTTCCAAAACATAAATAATTCAGCTCAATCCTTTCTAGGTGCAGGGAAATGAATTGCTGAAGGCCCAGCTCTTGAAGGAAGTTCAGGGCGTTAACCCAGCTGCACTTGGTCTCTCCCTGTGAAATTATGGCAGAAGTTGCTCCTCAGATGGCTTTATATTTGCATTTTTATTAAATATTTATTGTTTCTCCTCCTGCAAGGAACCATTATGTGGTAGACATCCTATATATTTTTATATTCCCATTTTCTCCTAGTTTACATGTACTACTGCCCGCAATAAACATACTCAATCATAAAAAAATCATAATTTCCAAGGTTATTTGAGCATTTTCTTTCCTGAGGTTTCATCCAATTAGCATTTATTTTTCTAAAATATGATAATTTCCCTGAAAATGGGGGAAAAGTAAAGAGAGGGAAGAAGCAGGGCAGATATTTATGAGCCAGTGCAAAGACATGCTATTAATAGTAATACTGTGCACTTAGGGTGCATTTCCTCTGAGTACCTTAAGATGCAGGACATAAATTAATTATAAATGCACCTTCCCCAATCTCTCCGAAGTAGGTACTGCTAATTGAACTTCATAGACAAAGCAACTGAATGGCAAAGGTATGTATTTCAAAATCCTAGTAAGTCCTTTAATGCATTTATTAGCTGTATCAGCAAGCACAATTTAATAAAAGAACTTTCAAGTGCAGTCTTAGGAGGGGCCCATTGTGCCCCGCTTGAAGGGATCTGAAACAAGACAACTTGTTCACATGATTTTTCAAGCTGTTGCACAGAGAAAACAAGCCCTGAGCCACCACTCGTCTCCCACGTAGCCCTGAAGCGTGAGCACGCCGCTGGGTGACTGCAGTGGCAGTGCATTGCTATGCTTTGTGGAAGGAGCCACAAGACAAATGTCTTTCGTATCAGATAAAACTAGGAGTGCAAAATCAAGCCTGTGCCTGCTGAGGACTCTCACCTTAAACAGCGCAATCTCAAATGCTCTCTCCGACAAAGCGAAGCAATCACGGATGGTTCTTGGGAGAGTCACCAATGAGTCTTGTAGCACAAGAGGGAGGCCATTAGGTGCTTAAAGCCCAACTATTGCTCGTACTGAGTTGTAGTCAGTGGAGCTATGTACAGAACGGGATCCGATCCACGTAGAATTGGCACCAACCGGCTCTAAATGGATAATAACAGCAGCCAGCCCCAAGACCCAGTATGTTGCAGTTTAACTGTGAAGACATTTGTCTGACACTGCTACATCATCTTTTCGTGCTGCTCCATCTATTCTCTTTCCTTGAGTGATTGAGGCTGTGTGCAGTTTAGACAGGAGTACTTTTTTTTTTTGTCTGCACAGATAAGGCAGAATTTTGTCACTGCACTTGTTTTGCAGAGAAGAGGGCAGGTTTTGCTGTAGCCTTGTATGCAGGGCAGCTGCAGGATTAGGCCCAGAAGTAGCCTCCAGGATCAAAAAATGGGGGCTGAAGAGAGCTCAAAGCATGAACACAAGCCAGGAATTGACACAGAGCAATGATTACTGCAGATGGGTGAAAAAGGAAGAATGCTAAAAAAAATAAAAATAAAAACAAAATAAAGAGGGAGGTGGAGAGGGAGACGTAGAGACACTGGTGGGTTTTGCATGGTTGGATTGATGATTAAAGCACATCCTCAATGGGGCAACTACTGTAAATGAATTTGGCGAGTGAGAGGCAGTATCCTGGCTGTTACAAGTGCATGAGCTTCTAGGGGCTTATTTTCAGTAAATGCCCACAATGAGTACAACTCGATGAAGTGCTGGTGGGTTTTCTGCTTTTGCATTTGCTAATGTACAATGAAAAACAGGGTTTTGAGGTTCAGTTGGGTTGCAACTTTCATTGCAAATTTAATCACAAATGTAAACTAAGCAAGTATATCTCCTAGGATAATGAACTCTAAACCAGCCACTGTGTTGTCTTGCTGGAATATTTCTTGCCCAGATTTATCCCATGTACTCATTAAACTGCTGTAAGTGTTCTTTTAGAACCCATAGATTTTTTTTTACTGCCCTATTAAATCTAAATTAAATGCTTTTTTGAGGCATTTTAGAACTACCATTTGCTCCAGCAGGGAATATGCAAAAGAACTGTTTTAAAAGAAATCAGGGCATATTCTCAGGAACACGTTAATAAAGGCAGGGAAAAGCCAGTACCGCACTGGGCAACACTGCAGGTGTTCCTGGGCTTTGCTCTTTGATTCTGGTTTTGCTGATTAAAAAGCCTTGCTAAATTTGGATGGGAGCCGTGAGCAGTTCTGTCTTTACAGCGGTACTGACAAATAGGGTTCAAACTCTGGCTGTTTGGGGTATGCCAGGCATGGATCATCTCCCAAACCCGCTCTTGTCAGGTCACTGGGGAAGCTACAAAATGACTCTGTGCTTCTGTCTCTCGCCGGCTTAAGCTGCCTTCCCCAGTGGGACCACTTGGACATCAGTGTTAGCTGTTGCTGCCAATTGGGATCTTTCCACAGTTCAAGAAAGTACCCAAGTTATAAGACTGTTGTGGGAAATTTTGTGAATAATAGAAGCTTAATCACGTATCTGGGGCCTCTCTTCTGTGTCTTCTCTGTAGGACATGGTCATGTTGAAGGAGGGTAGAGGATGTCATGTCTAATAAATGCCTAATGCTGCTGTCACTATATAATTGGGTATAGTGCTATTAAGACTGCAGCGATGAAGTGAGAAAATGCAGTTAGTTAGCTAACGTGCTGGATGCACAGATATTGCTATTAAAAGGGATTGCATGGAGGGAGAGGAATTTTGCTGTTCATCTTCACCCATGCTGTTATTACCAGGTGATTTTGAAAGGTTCCTTATTGGATCTGCGACAATGAATTTAGGGTGTTCTCACCTTTGGGATTATAACTGTGGCATGAATGCCCCTCCTACATCCAGGATACATTTAGGATGGAGGTACAGGAAGCTTGCACTGCTGTAGATGGTTTTGTCAGTGTAATTCTGACTTTATCCTGAGATAAAGTCATGTTAGCAGCTGCTCAGAAACTCTCCACAGATGTAGACTTTGGACCAAATCCTGTCCCTACCGAAATCACTGTGAGATGGACCACTGATGTCAGTGGGGCTAAGATGTCGCAGGTGATGTCCTTCGCCTTTTGGTCTCTTTGACATAACTACCTGAATTGTTTAAAAAAAAAAAAAAAAACAGCAGCACAGAATGTCACAACCTGCTTATTTTATTGGCAGCTGATGCTGAATTAGTCCTTGGATGTATTTGCTTTTATGACACAGTAGCAAATACCTTGCCCCCGCCCTTGCTATTTCAGTGCTTGTGTTTCAATTTAAAACCTTTTTTTTTTTTTTTTTTTTTTTTTTTTTGGGTGATGGAGAGTTTCCTCTTTTTTTTTTTTTTTTTTTTTTTTTTTGGGGGGTGAAAGATTTTCCCCTAAAAAAGGCAAGGGGTTCTTTGGATGCAAGCAGTTCTCCCTAATAATGGCATCAGGGTTACTATGGCTACAGCTTTTCATTGTTGGGGCTTAGAGTGCGAAAAAGAGAAAAATTAGTCCCAAACTCACTGTTAGATGTTACTAATAAAAATAGACAGCGGTGGATATATACATTAGCTACCTTACGTATCTCAGACCACTGTCTGAAATGAATCTGTATTCCGTAGTTATATGCCTTTTCTTCATCTATCAATATCTAACCTACTTCACATAGTTGGGAATCAGAAACGTGGTATATTTAAGATTTCTCTTGACTTAGAGCAGAACTCATGGTGTTGCTGCCATTATGATCGATGTGATAAATTCTTCAACACCTTTTTGCCTTTTCCCTGTCTCTCTTCTGGACTACATGGAAGATTGAGGTACAGGGAATGTTGAGTATCTTTGAGTTGGCTGTTTTCTCCTAAGCTGCTAAATTCAGGGTAGTGTGAATGCCTGAAGCTAGAGTATGAGGGCTAGGGTTTGGGGTTTTTTTCAGGTATTTAATATTGTTCTGGAAACAAAGGCATTTTTTGCATGATGTCTGTTACCATCTTATTTAAAAGAAAAGGCACAAAACCTCTAAATGAACATCTATATCTCACTGATTTCCAATGAAACAATGATTCTTCTTGTGCCTTCAAGATATTTGACAAAATAGCTATAATTCTTTCTGAAAGTTCAGAGCATGTGGTTATGTTCATAGATTTTAGCATGTGTTATATATTTTTATTTTGCTGGATAAGTGTGGAGGCAGGTTCTTGTGCAAATATTGGTGATTTCAGGTTTGAGAAGAATGTGCCAGCCAATAAAACATAGATGCTGGGATAGTGAACGCAACTACAGCAAAGAGTCTTAAAGTTCAAAGAGTGTGTTGTTCACAGCTCATTTTGTGCAGTGTTGGCCAAGGTCTCACAGTACCTATGAATTATTCATTCACTCCATAATAAATTACATGGCCTGAACAAGGGAAATAAGATAGTTTGGAAAGAGAGGGTGTTACTTCTACCGTCCTAATTAACAAGGTCTGTAATGTTATACTTTGGAAGGGTTTTTCAATATTTTCAATATTTAATAGGGGAACCTTTCAAGTTATTTAAGAGCTTAAATTGCTTGTGAATTCCTGGCCTTTAACACTCAGATACTAACAAGTTGATTTTTAAAAAAAAATATTTATAGTGATCTCAGAAACAATTTAAATTATATTAAAATGATTTAATATTCAGAAAATGTTTTAGCATTTAAAGATGTTTCTTGTAATTTTTAATGTGATACCCTTAGGAGAAAAATGATGTGGTGAGATTGTCTGTGATAGCAGCACACTGAACCCAAGAGCTCTGGAGATTCCTTTCAATTCTGCATTACAGAATTGAAAGTGTTCAATTCCACAAGAAATTCTTGATTCGCTCAGAAAGATCTTGTGTACGGAGTCTATATAATGCCTGGTAGGCAGTGCTCAATGTTGAATGGGACGTGGTATCCTTGTTAGGTGATTCAGAGCCACGTGTGCCCCCTAAAACATAGGGGCTGAAACACCCTCACCCACTGTATGGACAGCAAATTATTTTAAGGTCTATACATATTTAAGTAATAGATGTAAATAGGATTATTTTTGAACAGCATTTGAGAATAGCCCTAGCTGGCTTTTAACTCTACCTTCAGCAAACTTTCAGAAGGAATAATAGTTATTTTGTCAAATATTTTGAAGGGCACAAGAAGAAAACAAGGGCTGCCATCTGGTTAATGTTTGATTGTTTTATCCAGTGTACTGCTGCTTTCCCCCAAGGATCATTGGTTGTGCTTGGTAAATGTAATGTTGCTTCAGTTTTAGTGGCTTTTCTTGGAAAATACTTTTTTCTTAGAGGTCTGAATTAACTTGTCTAGAGGGATGGTGTAACTCTTTAGGCAAAGCCTGCTCTATTCATACATGTACAAGTGGTTAAGTTTTAAGGCAGAGACTGAGCGAGACAGTGCAGTTTTGGAGAAGAAAATGTCTTCTTTTTATAAGAAAAAAATCTGGAAGATAGACTTTTTGGGGCCACATAGATGGGAAAAGAATGACTCTGTTTTGCTTTCAAAACTGGGTTTCTGCATCAGCATGGTCCTGCTGAAAGCTCTACTTGTCTAAAGTTGATGTAGAAAGATTTACTTTTTAACCATGGTGTCTGAGACATTGCTGGTCTCCTATACTTTCTATAACTACACAACTCATCTGTATGTGCAGCTTTGAATATTGGTATAAGCCAAAGAAGAGACACTTGCTCCATAAATATGTCACAGAGGGATAAGGGTGCCTTCAACAGCATTGGAAAATCATTAACTGTTTTCAGAAAATGAGCATTTGGCAGAATTTAAATTGCCGCACTTCTTTGCACAGCAGCTATGTTGAAATAGCACGTTGTAGCTCGACACATCTGCCTCTTGGGCATGTGCAAAAGGAGCTCTGCCTGCTTGTGTTGTGGAGGTAATTATTGCTCTTATTTCTTTTGGTACTGCAGGTGTTACACAATTAATTTGTGCTAATACCATGCTACTGATGATCTGGCATGACAGCAGGTTCAAAAAATTTTTTTTATACATTCTAATCACCTTTGCTTGTACAATTTGTTGTAAATGGGATTTCAGTGATCATTATTTAGATGTGGCAGCTTGCTGCCCACCATCAATTTAGAATAAGTAATAAAAGACAAAAAACTTAGTTTTGGTCTTAAAAATTCATATTAGTTTTGCAGGGAAGTTTTAGGATATATCTGATGTGGAAGTGATAGGAATTTCCACTGAAGAGTGTATGGGTAGAATTGTATAATACTGCAGTTAAGAGCTGTATTTGGTACTGGAGCACTTGTACTTAGATTCCTGAGATGCCTTTAAAACCTGCCCTTTGAATATACCTTATTTTCTGAAAGAAATTGGAGTATTTCTCCATTAGGAAAACTTTTGGTTTGTAGCCTTGATAACAGCTTTGAATGTTTTGGAGTTGTTCAATCAGGTGAGAAGAGGATGTTAGTGATCACTTCTTGTATCTCTATCGTTTTAAGTTTGAAGTACGTAGTGTATCATGTGGGTAATGTCTACCAGAGTGATATGAGAAATACTGCTGTACACAGCTGTGTAGATGTAAAAATGTCTTAATTTAATATATCCATCAAAGCAGGATCACTCATAGGCAAGAAACTTTTAATGTATACACTTACGTATCTTTATTACTTTAAAACTTAATGCATAACTTTCTTGGGGAAATAGCATAAGCAAATGGCTAATGAATTGTCAAATATAAGGAAAAATGCAAAACATCAAAGATACAGTGGTAGGTGATCAGCAGCTGCAAACATTAAATTTTAATGACTGAGAAAGGCAACCACCTCATCTTTGATTAATAAAGTATTGTATTCAAAATTATCATCTATCTGGCATATATAATAACATAAGAAAGGAAAAACACAATTATTTTGTTTCCAGTAGGTTTATCATGTTTGTGCATTAATTGAGTCATGCAAGAGTGTGTTTGCTTTACAATAGAAAAGGGAGGACATCTGTTCAGATAGAAACACTTTGAAATGTACTCAGGAGACATTTTTTCCACTTAGCTTTCATTCCTCGCGTTTCTGGCAAAGGCAGTGTTTTGAGGAATGTATTCTAAGAAAAACTATGGCTACAAGGATTTGTTTGTCCTTTTGAGTATTTTCAGATCTGGTCTAAGGGCTGGAATTTTGCACCTACTGTAAGGATTAATTGCAAGCTTTTGTTTTTTGTTTTTTATTTATGGATTTGTTTGATTTGGAGGGGAGGGGGAGAAGTTTATTGATTTCTTTTTCCCTTCCCCCCCTTAGAAGTGGACACTTGTATTGGCCTGTTGTAGCTGGCCACCCTTTAGAAAGCAGTGAGAGGTTTACTCACCTGGGGACAGAAAAGAGATGGATAAACAGACTGTAACCAAGTATTTAGAGCAAAGTCTTAAAGCCTTTGCTCTCAGAACAATTTTTATCTAATGTTTTTAGAAGTGGCTGCACGAACATACTAGGGAGCAAAGATCAGAACCACTGCATCCCTCTGCTCCCTGTTGAGTACTTGTCCCCTATAGAGTTATATGCTCTCTATAGGCTCTAGAGCTGTGTTATCTTTTGTGCACGCTCCTTGTGGATACATAAATCTCATATTCCTTCTTGGCACAATACCTTAACCTATGGGGCAGATCCTGCCAGTCTCCTGAGCAGCAGAGATATGAGGTCTAAATCTCCATAGGATCCAAAGAGCATAGAAGTGCGTAGTTTTCCTAAACCTTGCTCTGACATTTTCATTTTAAAAAGCAAATGCTGCCTTTTGTGAGGGTCCTGTAAGGAGTATGTCTCTAACGTCAGGCTTGCTGGGGGGCAAAGGTGAAGGAACACCCAATTCCTGAATCCCAGCGCGATCTCCCTGAAAGAAAGTGTGACTGCTCAGGCAATTCTGTAAGCACCAGCAAACACAGAAGAGTAAGTGCTTGACAAGAAGCTGTACTGTTTCAGAAACAGGCACTGGTACATGACTTTTGACCGTTTCATCCGTTTCATTTACTTAAGCAGTGCTGCCTGTAGTCGTATATTCTCATTTAAGTAGCTGTTGAACACCTACCTGTCTGCACTTGACTGACTGCACGGAAGAGAATTGCGTTGCATTTTATGATGATTTTGTAATAAATGCTGCAACCATTTCAATATTATGATGTATTATTTACATATCCAGACTGGACTGATATAGCTATAAACAAAGAAAACGAGTTACTAAATTCACTGTTACTCAAGTGTCAAGTGTTATATGAGCAATGTATACAGCAGACTGACAGCAGAAGAAACAATATAATTTCATCTCTTATATTTACTTCTATAAGAAGGCTTTCACTTTCATTTTGGTTTTGTTTGTTTGCTTTGCTGAAGCTGTTCATCGTGGCTGATTCCAGGACTTTTTTAGTTCCCAGGTCTTGGTTGCTTTTTCTCCCACCTTTCTGCTCCTCCACAGATTCAGTTCTCCAGCAGGAGAGTCAGTGGGATCTAGTGAGATCATCGCTGCTGTGCAGCCTAGCGAAGCACGTGCAAACTGAAAGGATCAGGTGCCCCTCAAAAAGGAACAGTCTCCAGCTTTGTTTTCACATGTTGTTTGCCTTCATTGCCAAAAATCAGCTGTGGCTAATTTCTCCAAAGTCTTTTCTCTTGACAGTGCTTTGCTGACTTGGGCACTTGTCATCTTTCCTCTGTTTTTCTCTCCCAACACCTCCAGTTGCCACTTTCTGCTTTGAAATCTGTGCTTCTCAGCTGCTTGGCCTTGTCAAACTTCCCCAACACCACCCTGTCAGTCAAGAGCTCTGAGAGCGTACAGAAAGCTGCCTAATTCAGTTTTGCTGGAGATGGCAATTTCAGGCTTGGTGTCTTAGGGAACAAAGGTCTGCACAACTGATTCTTCTGTATCTTGGTGCTCGTCCCCTCACCTTTTCTGCAGATGTTTTGGGCTGATGCACTCTTTCAACCAGATGTGACAGTGGGGTAAAATACTCAGGGTAAGAAGTCCCTATTTTTGGGTTTACCTTTTCCTCAGAACTGAAGTCTTAGCCTAAATTTGAAGGATTTATGAATCTTAAACACAGCAGCTCTGAGTGTCCTCTTTCAATCTGGTTTTTTTTCGTAGCACTCCTGGACTCTCACATCTCTTCATCTCCTATTCATTTTACTGTACTTCATGCTCCATAACTGCTCAATTAACCACTCCAACATCACAATGCAGTTGTAATGGGATTAGAAAGCAGAAGAGGGATGAATGGATACCACAGGTATTTTGTCTGGGTATTTAAAATCTTTAGAAGAAGCAGCAGTTAACGTGGTATATTTAACTACAGCTGACATACAACTATATGGGTCGAAGATTCACTTGTAAGGTTGTGGGGACAGATCCTCCAGTAAGGTAGTACAGGTGTTGCAGCTCCATCGATGTTGAATGAATTCCTTTATGGCAGAGAGAGTCCAAAGACAAATGGATTCTGGTCTCTGTAGTTGCCTGGAAGATGGTTCCTTTGTGCTTAGATTTTGTGCCTTATAAATTTAATTAAGTAGTATAAATTTGCATGAATTTATATTTTTAAAAAAGGGGTTGAAAGCTTTGAGGTTTTTTGCTTAAAGCCTCTCAGCTGCTGATAGAACATTCTTATGCACACAATTTTTAAAAGCCATTTTGCAAAGGAAATCCCAAACATTTTTGCTGTGATAGGATCATAATAGTAGATTGTACTCTCTTTTAGATGTTTTACAAGAGGATATACATATACCTAATGGGCATTACTTAGGAAAGAATAACTTAGGAAAAAAAATTATTACAAACTGAAAAGCTAAAGAAAAGGCAGAAGGAAGCCACTGAACAATTCCGTTGTATCTTAGAAATAACTCTTGGGATTTAAAAATGTTGAAATAATTTCAGAACTCCAATGGAGCAGAAAGAATTTAGAGTATTCTTTGAGACGATAAAACAACCATCATGATTCCTGTAATTTAACCCTAGGATATATTAATATTAAAGTGCAGAAACATATGAAGTTGTTAGCAAAAGTCAAATAACTACAAATGTGCTGCGAATATCACTTTATCATTTATACTTGAAAGATACCAGGGAATTTGGCAGCTGGAACCAAAATCAAGCAGAGGACAAAGTAAGGGTAACAGCTGATAAAAGGGACATGAATAATTTATGTTAACTCAAAATTCAGCTCAACATAGCACCTGTCAGGGAAGCAAAACCCCCCTTAGCAGAGCTCTCCTGGGCACTATGCACTGTGTACAAGAAGCCTTGGTAATCAGCTCCCCGCAGTGCCATTTCTACGCCCCAGGGAGACTGTGGCCACTTAAACAATTTGCATTCTATCACGTCAGTTGAATTAGTTGCTTTTCATAATGGGATATGACAAATGTGCTTTGTATCTTGCTTCTAAAAGGGAAGTGTCAAATGTTTGATACTTCCACATATATTTCCCGAAGCTTCAAACCTCACCCATAATCTCTAAGGTACAGGGAGGGAGAGCACAAACTCCTTACGGTTATTCTCCCTAATTTAATTCTCTGCATCTACATCCTCTACCTCATCTTATTTTTCATTCTTCTTAATGAAAAAAGGTCATTATCTGTAGCACAGGTACAGTTCTTTTGACTGCAGTAAGAGTAGAAATAAGACTCACGTAGATAAGGTGTGATGGAATGGTATTAGACTAGCCTGTAAGCAGATGAGAGATATGATTTGGATTAGTGGATGATATCAAGGATAATGAATGATTGCATCTTCTGAGTTCTAAAATTCCAGATTTCCAACAGTAAACTTAATACAGTGCCTAAAGATAAGCAAATTGCTAAGATGAGAAGCAGAGCTGGGTACAGAAGAGAGATGGTATAGTTTAGCCCGAAGGGATAAGAGCTGAATACATGAATGGACAACAAAAACTGTTTACTCTGCCTTATTTAAAGAAACTTCTTACTCAGCTCACAGAGTTGAGTGAGGGTTGTACCATGCAGATACATTTTTGCATTTGGAAATAGAAAATGCAAATGTGAAATTTTGAGTTTTTCAAACTTTTGACAAAGGAGAGGAGATAAGGCTTTGCAATAAGCTATTGCCCTCTCATTTCTCCTTACTAGACAGAAGTGACAGAGAAGGAAAATTATATCTTTTTTATTTATGTTTGGTTTTTCCTTTTTTCTTGGGCTGTAGTCATAAATTGCACTTTTACCTGCATATGTTTGTAAAGTTCAGCATGCAAAGGCATGAATACCTTCAACGAGGAGTAGATCTTTGGGTGATAGTTTTGCTAACAGCCATATGTATTACTTTTTTCTATGCCGTAAAATGTATCGCTGCTTTACAGTGTCATCTGGCTCTACCAGTGTTGGCATCACTTTGAACTCTTGTAGCCTAGGCAATTCAAAATACGGTGGAAGCTGCCCAAATTGGAAGAGTAGTAAGTCCAAAGTGGCATGTTGGACATCTCACACAACTTCACTGGTTATAAGGACTTTGGTTAAAGATCCTGTACTCCTGAATTATGAAATAATAAATTGTCCCAAGGAGATGTCATGCTAAATATACTTCTCCTGCCAACTTAGACTCCCAATGGTATTTTATGAAAAAATAGGAAGAGATGCATCAAAGTAGCAATTTTTACCTAATCTTAATGAACTCTAATCTTAGTTTGTCTGTTGGCTTCTAAAAGCCTGGACTTCCTCACTGAGAGAAGGTTTTCTACTTGTAAAACATCCCGGCAAGCTTTGGTTGGCCCATTGAAGAACAGCATGTATGTCAGTACTTGCTTAGGCACTGCTCTGGGCTTCTCAGTGAACCCAGCACTGAAGAAGCAGGGGATCTCTTGCTCACCTTTCCTGGCTTTGCAGAACTTAAGAAGGGCACTGGACTCAAGAGGACACCTTCTGCCTTTTTTAAAAACAACACCTCTTTGTGTACAAAAGGTGACTCTCTCCTGTCATTCCTGTGATACTTCTGCTCAGACAGCAACAGAAAAAAGAGCATATTGCTGCAAAGCGCCCGTAATCTGGGAGCTTCCACAGCATTGTACTCATCGTCATTGCTCTATTCCATGTTTTATGACTTATCAGTACATACTGTGACTTTAGCACGCAGCCCAACAGGCATTAATCCCAGAATCCCATTTAGGCAAGTGACATATTTAAATGTGTTTAAACTTGAATAGAGATTCCTTCTCTAACTGAAGCTTTAAGAAAAACACCAAACACCTCCCCTCCCAGTGCTTAGCTTTTAGGATATCTTGCCTGGGGAAATAAATAGTGAAAGTGCTCCTGGTTTGTTCCAGACAGGACTTCCTCAGCAACAGGCCCATGTTTACTGATCTTTGATGGAAAAGATTGTCCCCCACACCTTCTCCTGCTGGATTTATCCAAGCCTGTATTTGCCTCGTCCGTGCTACAAGATCTGAGAGAAGCTGGACTGGGCGTTTCATCGTTCTCTGATCTTTGTGTGATACAATCAGTTGTTTACCAGAGTTAACAAGAAGCTAGCAAAAGCCAATACTCATTGCTTTTTCAGATTTTCAGGACCTTTATGATAATATTTCAGCCATTAAAAAGTGAAACAAGAGAGAGAGATTTATTTTACACAAGGTAATTATTAGATGCAACAGAAACAGCTTTTGAGACGAAGATCTATCAGCATTGCCATTTAAGCAGAACATACCCTTAAAGGTACTGGTTAATTTGTTTTTGTTGTTTTTAATTTGGCAGCCAGACTGACTATATTCACACTAACTCCTGGTTCTCCTGTACCAGCTGCTGCTCTTCCCTAATTCATTATTCAGAAGATCATTAGTGCTGTTTGTGGGAATTGACCTCAGAACGGCTCACCCTTCTCATACCCATCTTGTTTTGGGTATGTCTTTCAAATGGCATCTTAATTATCCTTTGGCCTTAAATACCCAGGTGGAGGCTTTAATGGGAGCACAGGGTGGTGTTGCTCGCCCAATTAACAGATGGCTATAAAATTGTGTGGATAAAGATACTTGTCACCCAGGGGAAAGAAGCAGGAGGCAGGACATGGTCTGACACATGGATTAGCGCTGTGCTGGCAGGTGCTGTGTTGACGGCAAGGGGCTGATATGCCAAGTCCAGGATTCCTCGTTTTTGTGATCCTTCCCATTCTTCCTTCTTTTCCTGCTCCTTCAGTCACTGAAAGCCAAAGGACCCCTGGAAGAAAGCCAGAATGTCTTTCCTTAGTAAGACTAAGACAGAAAAGGGTGAATTTTTCACTGAGGGGCATTTTAAAAAAAAAAAAAAAAAGATCGTTTTGAAAATTTAGCTTCTTAATGACTCACAATCTTATTTTGATTCCTTTAAAAGTGTTTGTTCATTTGTTCCTATTTGAAGAAGCAATCCTCTGCTGTATTATGACTCTTGGTGATGTTTAAACATCTATAACTCCTTTTCATGCTTTTCTTTGAAGAGCAGCAGTGTCACACAGAATTTTTGTCTAACGGTTGCCTTCCTTTTCTCACCTATTTGGCAAACGGATTACTTTACCTTTTATAGTAGCAGTTGAAGATGTTAGTAGATTGAGATTAGCCAGGCTCCCAGTGCTGCTGGCACTGGGAGGGTGGTTCAGAGAGAACCGTGCTCTCCGTGCACAGGGAATAGTTCTTGTTCTTCTGGGTCTGACTGGCCTGAACCTTGCATAGACCATCAAATATTCTGCTGAGCCTTCATCTTTTTATTTCTCTGGAGGTGGTCAGCTTCATGATGTCATTCAAATTTGTAGTCAACGTGACAACATAACACAGAGTAGATGATTGGCAGATGTTTTGAAAAATGTTTAGGGTAGTGATTTTGGGGGTTTTGGTTTTGGTTTTTTTTCCCCTCTCTAGTATTGCCTGTTGAGTGAATCACACATAGGAAATGGCTATGAAGGAAACAGCAACTACCTATAATGTTTTTTCCTTTCCCCAAGTATGTGAATACCTGGTTTATCCAGTTTCTTCTTAGCAGGCTATTGTTTCTCAAGGCATTATAGATACAGTCTAAAAAACAATAATAAATTTTTACTCTCTCTCTATACACACACACCATATACATGTCTGCATACATTTTTATGTATATGATTTTACTTATAGCTATCTAATGCCTGTGGGTTTTTTTTCCCTAGCTGAATCCTCTTGTTTGGTATTAGGGCTGTATCTGTGATGCTATAGTCCAGATTAGGCTGCAGGCACACATAGTAAAATGGGGAGGCAAAAAGCCACTCCTACGATGGTCTTTGGCATAAAATTCACCCCAGAAGCCTCAGACCTTCTCTTTTTCTTTCTCCATCAGCTGCTTTACCAAGTGCCTTGCAGAAACTCAGAGGCCCAGTATGAAGAACTCACGCCTCATAAGAGTAAAGAAATTGGAAGCAGAAACGCCCCTAGGACTTTCCCTGGGTGCAATAGAGCCTGTATTTTTAAAAGAAAAATCTTTCCGTGGAAGTCTTCTAAGGATAATTCTCTGTGCTTGTGTATTTTTCCCATTTTGCGTATAATTGTATAGATGACATTTTGTATGCTACGTTAAATCATTTCAGGTTTTGGAAGGCCAATTCTGGCAACATGCTCCATGTAGCATGAGATGTGAAAGGGTGTGATCAAGTGAGGGAAAGCACAAATGGAAAGGCAGTGTTAGGTCTTGGTGAATTCCTCCAGTGAGAAGAACTGTCTCGGGTGTTGCTGTTAACAAGCAGTCAGGCAAGAAAACAGACGTGGGAATCAAAGATCAAAACTCTGAACCAAAGTGCAAGATCAAAAGACTGCAAGTACAGCTGAGCTGCACACAGCCGTCATCCTGCTTTTCTATTTCCATCTAACCAGGGGACAAAAAGAGAATTTCAAAATATTTATTCCACCAGTGACTATCAAACTGAAGAGTTTGACAGCAGTGTGTTTCTAAATGCAAAAACAACTAGGGGCAAAAGCATCTTTCAAATAGCATTGCCAGGATTCCTATTAAATATCAATTACGTATATATCTTATTAATAGGAAGTGACCTGTAGGGTAAACAGTCTTGAGAAGGCAGGGTTCATAGTTGATTCTGCTCTGATGAAAGGTGTTTTTTTTAAAATAAATTATTCTAGTTATTTTTTCCTCTCAATGAATATTAATAGTTCGCACTGCTTTTGTATAATAGCACATGTCAAAAGGCAGGCAGAGATCTGCATTTGGGTTTGGGTTTCAGATATTTAGAGACACTTGAGGAAGTCTGCTTTCTTGGCACCAACCTCACTGCAGCCAGGGTCAAGGGCCATACTCGAATGATAAATGAAGCAGCAAGGCAAAAGCATGCATTGTGTATTAATCCGTGGATTAATATGGGCTGTGAAAACCTATATCCAAGCCTTGCTAGACAAGAGAGTAACCGTTAGGTGGCAGTTTCTGCGGGCGAGGCCATTTTACTCTGCAGAGCCACTGTGGTGTAGTCAAGTAGAGCAAAGTAACTGATTTTATATGCTGTTAATCACATTTCCAAGGCATAATGAATAAAGGATAGCATAGTTAGGGGAGCAAAGATTCTGTCCTCTATTCTTTGCAGGTATATATAACTTACAGTAATAAGAACCAGAGGACATTTCTTAGGTGTATTTGTTGCTACCACTACCATAGCTTATTAAGCAGTAAGTAGTAAACAGGGCTTGAAGGTCAGTTTTGCTGGGAATGTCTATATTTACCTAGTTTTCAGAAGATGTGCTCGGCTATCTGGAATAATTCTGACAGTCAGCTGTCGAAGGTGGTGGCTACCACCCAAATGCACAATGCGACCATTTAGGATTCAGCCCACTACTTCTTGTTAGTGCTATAAGGATTGTACCTTGAATGCAGCATATTAGAGCCCATTTGCATGTAAAGTGAAAGCACTGAATTTTTATCAGTGCTTCGTTAATTCAAATGTTCTATAAAACTCACTTTTATTGACTGAGTTTAAGGCATTTTGGTTGGGAATTTTGCTGAGGCAGGTGAGGTTTTCACTTAGCAATAGAGGGATGATTATCAGCAAAGAATGGAAAAATTAGGAAAGCGAAGAAATGAAGTTACACTGGAAATGAGAAAAGATATTTAAATCTGTTAAAGAAATGTATAAAGATGTCTATAAGACCAAAATCATAGGTTTCTCTCTCCTGTGTTTTTTGACTGATCGTAACAGGCACACATTAGATGACTTACCTTGCACCCTGTCGTAAAAAATATTTCTCTCTGTGTTTGTGTTATTTATAGGGTTAAATGCAAATTACTTGCCGAGTTGTGTAAAAGCAGAATGGAGCATATTTTCACGTTAAACTGGGGGGCTTTAGTACAACTCAGGTGCCCCAGGGGAGAGGTGGGAGATCCAGAAGCCCCAGCTGAGATACCTATATGATACTTTATATACAGGGTCTTCACTGGTTCTACTTGTGCTTATAGATAGGATTTGAGCCTTCCTTGGTTTTCAAAGATAGTATTCTGAGGTTTCATATTTGATAGATTTACAATTTCCATATCAAGTAAATTTAGTTTGCAGATTTAAAAAAAAAAAGTTATGTTAGTGATGATCTGAACAGCAGCAAACTACATAACTTTGAACCCTCTTTGTCCCCATGTAACCAGGCAGAGTTGAGGTCTGCCCAATACCAAATTGCTGAGAAATACAGATTTTGTCGGGTAGCTTGCCTCCCATTTGTTCTACATTTCACAGCCCTGTCAGCACGTGCAACCCCATTCCTTTTAGAGCTGGGGTTGAACCAGAGCTCCTATGACCTTCTAAGCAAATTGTTTTCATACCCAAGGAGAGCCAGGACGGTGTTTTTATGGCAAGGAAGCTTAACCTGACTGTGTTAGTGGAGGATGAATGGGAATGGCTACTGGCCTTCAATGTGCCCATTTTGGGACTCTGGAGTTAGAAAAAGGGAAAAACTGGATGGGTTTCTCCCTCACAGAACTCATAAGAAGACAATCCAGGGATATAAGAGTGCCATCAAAGTAAGGGATGGGATTCATCAGCATCTGAATGACTTTTCGTGACTGAAAAATTACATGTCATCCCAACGCCCTTTCTCTGTAAGACTTCTAGTTAAGTGTGCTTTTTCTAAATGATACTGGAATTGTCTTTATTCTCTTGGTTGAAAGTTAGGCTTAGATGGTAACGATATTAAGTTTTTGCAATTGCAAGCACAGTTCAGTGGAAAGATAAATAATAAAATATAGTTAATTGGTGTAATGATGTATCATCAGATAATTAGGGTAAATGTGCAATTCAATTTTCTTATGTACCACAGCATGCTTATCATGTACAGCGATGTACTTATAATGTGTAATGATGTTATTAAGTTGTTGTGCACACCGAGTTAAAAATGAATAGGTATTCACATCTTAAATGCATCTACATTTAAAAGTTTTATATACGGACTGCTTTTAGTTAAAATGCCTAAGCATAAGTAATTAAAAAAATGTATATTAGTAAACACCACTGTAAGTGACAACACTTAGTTCACACGCTGCCTTCATAGTGATCCATCATCATTACTTGGATACGATCATCTTGACCTCTGTGAATCAGGAATAAAATACCACCATTCTGGTATGGTGGAGGTTTAAGTTAACCGATGTATTTTAGCTTATATATTCAGGGCCACGTTTCTTCATGTTGCAAATAATGCCAGTTGTCTATCTGCCCACTTGGGCAGCCAGGGAGGATGAGGGTGAAACAATTGGCAGTGGGTCTGACTGATACCAGATTATCTGGAAATAAAAATAAAAGAGAAACGGGGTGTGACTCAAAATATTTCATAGATTTCTGATCTGTAAAACAGCCAAAAATGTTAGAAATCCAGCTTTTTTCTGAAATCATACCCATTTACATATTTGTATAAAGCGTGCATTTCCATATCATTGGAGACCTTTAAATTATGCAGTTGTTTTTCTCATTGATTTTTCTCTTTCAGTGTAATACATTTATTTCATGAACCTAATTTTCTATGAAGTTAGTGGCAAATACTTCTCCGCGAAAACATATGAAGAAACCATTAGTCTGAAGACCTAAAGAGCCATTAGTTAAAGTACATAGAACTGCACTAATAAATAGATACCAGATCAATCTTTATTGTAAACCACAAGAACATTCATAATGTAGGCTCAGTTTCAAAATTAATGGGTCTTGCATTGCTTTGTAAAAAAAAACAATTAATGACCTGACTTTGATCAGCTTACCATAGACGTAAAATGAACTGGCACTGAAAAGATGGAGAGTAGTTAAATCAGAACTTTTCTTGGTAAGCTCTAAATTTTTTAAGGATGAAAAATGACCCAAATATGAAATCATGGTCACACTGAAATTAATGGTAAAACTCGCTTTGCATTCAGCGGAGCAGAGTTTAACAGTATTGTGGTGTTGGTAAACGTGTCATTCCATAAAGCTCTATTATGAAGATTATATGATGACCTTTTTCAACGAAATCAAACACAGAAAAATTAGATTTGTATGCATGCAGAGAGAAATGATTGTTTTGTAACATCCATCCTATTGAAGCCCACTTGGACAGAGCTATTCAATTCTTAGCCCTTAGTTCTGTGCAATGTAAAATGCTGGTGCTTTTGCTAACCTTATCTAAACCTCTTGTGCCTACAAATCCGGACTAGAAATTATCAGCAGCTAACCCGTTCATGTGGCATTCCCATACTTTGTGCTTCTGTGCAGGTCATACCCCAGCTGTGGAAATGGCTGGGGTGGTGGTTCATTATTGGCAATGTCTCTGAGATAGGAACAGTAAAGTCCTGAGCACAGCAGCTCTGCTTGGCGCTCTTGAAACATAAGAGCAAGCGGAAGGGAGCAGGGAATGAAGTTCACAGTGTTTGTTTTTATTTAGAGAGGCTTAGTTTTTCCAAAGTGTATGCCAGGCATGCTGTAATTAATCTTTTCTCTCCCTGACTCTCTGTAAAACCAGTAGTTGCACACAGGCAATAAAATATATTTATTTGAGCACAACAAGCAGACAGTTATTTCTTGGAAAAAGATAACTGTAGACAGATTTAGCCGTTCCATCAAGAAAAACTTTCGGGAGCAAGCCAGCTGAGCCCTTGATTGACAGTGGTCCATTTTCTCTCATGCTGATGAGTCTGGGTCAGTGGGTAGCCTGACCATCAGGTCAAATATATATTAAGGGCGAAAATTGACAAAGAATATGCTAGAAAAAGTGATTTGCCAGCTGTGCGCAGCCATTTTGAGCACCCTGGGTTGATTGTTATTTGTGTGTGATGGAATAACTGTGGACAGCAGGGCTGGGAAAACTGAGGTTCAGATTCGCTGTGGTGGTAAAACACTGAAAATGTATTGAACAGGAGGAGTTGCCTCTCTTGGTTATTTTAGTGTTGTGTTTTGTTTTGTTTCATTTTATTTTATTTTTGGCCAAATATCTAGTGCTATCTAACAACTTCTGAGTCTGAATCGGTTCTTTATCTCCCTTTCCCCCCTCCCGCCCCCGTTAATAATTCTTGAAATCCCCATGGAGATTACATCCACAGCCTTAACGCGGCATCTCCTTAACAGCAGAGGCTATGAACCAATGTCTTAAAATCAGTTTATAGTAATATGATTTCTTTTCATTCACTACCATTTACTATTTCTTTTTGAGGGATTTTGTACAACAGAAAGACATGATAAATGAGTAACTTCAGTATACTTCAGTACATGTTTCTTGGGCCATTGCAACTCTTCTTGTGAGGCACAGCTAAGGGATTCTGACTTCATGTCTAATAAAGTATCCAACATATGTCTTTATATGTAAACATATGGCCCCATTCTGATATCCCTTGTGAATCCTAATGCTTGTGAAGCATAAAGCAGTCTTCTGCAGAAATGGTTCACTAAGTCTAAGTTTACCTTTTCCTTGCCAGCTTCATAGAAGAGGGCCTGGGCTGACATCAGTTTGCTTTGAAACTGAACATTGATGTTGGGAGGTTTTAAAGTACGTGCATAACTCTGTGCAGCCTCACTTTACTCCAGTCTTATATTTCTATCAGAGGCTTTGCAACAGACCAGTACCAGCAGTACCCTGCACAAACCACCATTCCTTTGATGGCATGCACAGAATCAAAGATGGAGGGGATTACAGATTTCTTTGAAGAGAAAATGCACCACTACTTAGACAAACAGTGCCATTTCAGAGAAAACAACACGATGTTTCATTTTCATTCGTATCAAATAACATTGCTGCTACTTGAAGTATTCCAGAAATCTCTTTCACTATACAATAAACCTTAAAAAGTTTTTATACGTGCCACCAGCCAGCCTTAGCTTTTTTTTGACAATTTGCAGATACCTGTTTTTCTTTTATCTTTTTTTGTTACTTTAACATTCCTAACTCCCTCCCTTGTAGGGATGAAGTGGGACGCTTTGTATAGCTATTTATTTAAGAAAAAGTCTCTCTAGTGGTATAATTTAATATTATTTGATTAATTATAACTGAAGACTAACACTAACGTTAGCAAGAAGAAGAGTCACTGAAGCAAAGTCACAAGAGCTCCTCATTGTTAGCTGTATGGGATATACATACACTCTAGAAATAGAGTAAGAAGGCCATGTCTGAGATGGGAGATGGAGTATGAGCGGCACTCTTGTGTTTTGATGGAGAAAAACAAGGGGTAAATATCTGCATATTACTTGCATAGACATATGACTTCGGCTGAAGTGAGCTGGTCTGAGTTGTTTTCATAGGAAGGTCATATGCTGCACAAGTGGAAAATACAGTAGTGTACTCAGCAACTGCAGAGTAAATGTCTGCCTTACACAGAGCAAAAGTATTAAATCTAGTTCATTGCTAAATACCCAGAAGTAAAATATTTCTGCTTCTCATGGCCCATAGTGTACAGACCTAGCAGGGGAGTAGCAGTGCTTTAAATTCATAGAAAGACAAAAGGATCAGGTCATTTTCTTACAGCTCCTTCAAACTCAAAAGCATTGCTTGTCCTGGACTTGAAAGTACTTAGTGCCACAGGTTTAACTTTCAGATACAGGCATCTTAACAGGATGTCAAAATGAGGTAGTTGGATGCTTCATCTGACAACAATCCACATAATTGTCACTTTGCCTGCTTAAGTGCTCTTTTGTGTGACTAAAGGACACATTTGGACAGCCTGTTAATGATCCCAGGTGAGTTGGTTTTCAATTAAATTACTCTACAGAAGAAAATGGATGAGTTTTTAGTTACCAAATATTCTGAGTCATGCAATTCAAGTTGTATATTTGTTACTCAATATATTTTTCCTGTGAAAAAGAAAACAGCATCATTCTGTACCCATGTTCCCTACCTCTTCTCATCATATTTCTTGTTTGAACAAACACCACCAGAAAAAAAAGAGAAGTTTGTGTCACATCCTTTAACTGATTGTATTATATTGCTTCACCTTAAGTCCACTTTACCTTTGCCATCACAATGGACTTTTTATTAATACAGGATGTGTAACCCATGACAAACCTGTAGACTTAAAATTACAGTACAGTTACCTCCAAAAAAGTAAGTTTAAAATAGTACCAAGTACTGAGGCCAATTGTATCCTGGGCTGCATCAAAAGAAGCGTGGCCAGCAGGTCGAGGGAGGCGATTCTGCCCCTCTACCCTGCTCTGGTGAGACCTCACCTGGAGCGCTGCGTCCAGCTCGAGCCCTCAGAGCGTAAGAAAGCACGGACCTGTTGGAGCGGGTCCAGAGGAGGGTCACAAAAATGATCAGGGGGATGGAACATCTGTCCTGTGAAGAAAGGCTGAGAGAGTTGGGGTTGTTCAGCCTAGAGAAGAGAAGGCTTCGGGGAGACCTTCTTGCAGCCTATCAGTACTTAAAGGGGGCTTATAAAAAAGATGGCGGCAAACTTTTTAGCAGGGCCTGTTGCAACAGGACAAGGGGGAATGGCTTTAAACTAAAGGGATTGAGACTAGATATAAGGAAGAAATTTTTTACGCTGAGGGTGGTGAAGCACTGGCACAGGTTGCCCAGAGAGGTGGTGGATGCCCCCTTCCAGCCCAAACTATTCTATGATTCTAGTACCATAGGATGTTTTTGAAAATCATAATCTGCGATACATCAGCGTAAGAAAAGCTGGAATCTGGCCCACGTTACTGAACTTTGAATATTGTGTTATATATCTGGCTATAAATTCCAGATAAGCAAAGTTAGAAGCTGAACAATTGCCATATAGAAACTTCTGCCATGGCTGTGAAAAAAACAGACTTACTTCTGAAGTAAGACCATTTATTTCCTCATGTATTGGCACATGCACACACATATGTATTAAAAAAAAAAAAAGGCCTACAACCAAAAAAACCCCTGAATATTGGCCTATATACATATATTTTTTAATGTATATATATGTTCCTCTGGAACGTGATTGATGATTTTCCATGTGACTCATAATATAATAATCCAAACAATCTTTGTCATGAGTTTAGAATCACAGTTTTAGATAAACATGGACAATTCAGCAGGAGATATGGTTGCAAGCAGTTCAAATTGAAAGCTGGAGATGCATCAAATCACTCTTTCACTATCAGTACTCCTCTGACTTTCAGAGAAGTTTAAGAAACTGAGAAAACTGGAGCAAATTCAAGTTTTAGAGCTGGGCTTCTTTTGCATGTTAGGTCAGAAGCCAAAATAAAGGAAGAACACCCCAAACTTTTCTGAACCTCTCTTGGGTTGACTTCTAAGCTTTGCCCTGACTTGTATGAGACATCTCAGTGCATTGACTGTATCAGGGATCATAAAAACAAATCAGTCTTTAGCTTTCCTACAAAAGGTCAGTGTTGCTAAGCAAAGAAAAAAAAAAACCACAAAACAAAAGACATTGAATAAGAAAATACGTCCATAACAGCTTTCGTATGGGTTTTTAGTCTGTTCTTTTTTATTTAAGGAATGGATTTTGTTTGAGGCTTGCTGTTTTGACACAGTTATGGCTTTATGTATAGCCCTGGGGTACTTTTTAGGACTTTTTCCCCTAGGTAGTACTTTTGATTTTGCCTCCATGTCATTCACTCCTTGTAAATGATACAAGGTCCTGTCAGAGAGGGTGCTTGGCTCTAATTCTGAGGTCCAGCCAGATACTGACTTGCTCTACATTGCTTTTTGCTCACAGCAGAGCAAAAGAGGGAATCTTGCAAATATGCCTTGGTAACAACAGAGTCATAGTTAAATCAAAACATTTTTATTTATTTTATGCAAGTGCAGTCATGTTGTTTGTGGCCTTCATACCAGATGAAAAAAACCACGTTGTATTTGTACTTTTAGTTTTGCATCTCTGTGGGCAATATTAGCCCTGGGGACTTGCAGAGAAAACCTAAAACATGATCTTAATGATGGCTGGTTTCAGCTGCAATGCAGAAATACAGCTGCTTCTGGTGACCGTGCATATGACCTTCCTGTACATAATGGCTTCCATTAGACTTCTGAAAACTCCTGAACTTTTTGGCTGCTAGGTAAGAAATAAACCCCTAGAAGGCTTAAGAATAAGAAAGAACAATCACTTTCGTTAGAGGAGAGGATATTTCATCACCTTCTCAGGAGTTAATGATGTGAGAAAAATACCTCACTCCCAGAGACAATTGATATTTGTGTGCCAATGCAACTACCTTATGTCATATCAAGCAAACAGCAATGATGCAGGATATATTGTAGGTACACCTTCTCACCCCTGTTTTCAGAATTGTATAGGCAGTTTAGGAGAGAGGAAAATATTTCCCAAGTGTGAAATTTGATAATGCATGAGGCTATATCCTCATCGCAGACCTCTGCAATGGAGGTCAGCCTGCAACAACCTCAGGCAGGTATGGACTGGCACACAAACCCAGAGAGGTGTTTCTCCACTCCAGTGCTAGGGTTCTGCTCTCTGGCTTCAGTGAGAGTTAGATGCTTGATACTTGTGAAAATTTCCTCTTCCTCTATTTGCAGCTTTACACGATTAGCACCTTTTAGAAGTCTGGCTCTCTGACACTCGCTGAATCGGTTTACCTGGTAGGGTACTTTGAATGGTTATTTTATGTGTGAGCCATGTCTGCAGTCGGAGTGGGAAGCAGTGCCTGGACTGTGCAAGTGGAAAATTTGAAAGGAAAAGAACCCCCATATTTCAGCTTGGCACAGTTCATCCCCCAGGTTGTCGGAGCTGTTATTCACACCATCTCCTGCATGAGAGGAAATGAATGAGTGACTTGTCTTTCTTCTGTCACTGGAGTGTGCCTCACCGAGGGGCCTCTAAGGGCATTTCTGCAGCTACACAAATATACTCGATACCAGTGGCTGTGCTGTCATACTGCTTAGCGAAAAACTGGATGTGTTCTTTTGCCCTGTGCTTTACTGCTAAATGCCATCTTCTTTCCTCATTCGCATACGGTAATTAGAATATAGCTGTCCCTTGGAAACAGGGCAATGCTTACAGAGCTTGAGGGGGAGATAATCTGATAACTTGTTAGGGTAGAGGCTAAAAGAGAGCCACTTCTTTCATGCTTATACATTTCCAATCTTTTTTTTTTTTTTTTTAAATGAGATAGTATATTCACTGGTGTCATCACTACTAATTTAAATCTATCAAACCCTGCCATCAGTCAACACTCCAGTTCCTTTTCTTATTTATTAAGTTGAACACTTTAAAAACACAAAGAATGAGCTCAGACAACTCTTTAGGTGACAGCCAGAATCTGTAATGAATGAAAAAAGAGTGTAGTTCATCTGTCATTGAAGTTAATACGACATTGATTCAAGGACTTCAGTGGAAGTGTGACAAGACCGAATATGTGAGGACAAAGGCATTAAAAGTGAGGTTGATGTAGGTTGTGTTGACTTTGCATGGATTAAATAGGGCTGTTTTCGTATTTCATGCTCCCTTAAGTTCTGATTGTACAGATGTGTACTTAAGCCTGAACTGAGGCACGTGACCAGTCCCATGGATTTCAGTGGGTAGATTTCTGTGAAGAAAGTCAAGTACATACATTTTGGTAGGATCCAGAGCCTTATTTAGGATACTGTTTGAAAAACAAACAAGCAAGCAAGCTGTTATTAAGTCATCTGGTGCAATATTTCTAGCAAAATTTATTTGGGTACAGATAGAGTAAATATTTTGTTCACAATACCATCCAGGCTCAGATACACAAACACAGCCATCTTGTTGGGTTATGCTTTCAGGGATGTAGACATAAATAATAACAATTCAGCAAAGGTTTCAAAGCTCTTTACAAAGGCAGGAAAGTATTATCTTCATTTAGAGAGGGAAAGAATTTTAGATGAGGTGCCTGAGGTCACAAAATAACTATACTAGATTTGAAACCTGAGCTTACTGTCAACCAAGATTGAAATGGAATTGTCCCTGTTCAATTGTAACTTGATTTTCATCCCCAGATTAACGTTTGGATTTAATGGGTAAGAAGGTCAAATCTTTCTAATGGAAACATTTTTAGTCAAATTCACTCTCTTTATCTAAGACATTTTTAATCACTTACAATTTATAGCTTCACTAATTGTGACTAATTGTGCCACTGTGCTGTTAAGGTAACTTAATTTCTTTACAGATTTTTGATGTTCATAGTTTATAGCTTTACTGCTGTTAATTAAAGCACTGCTAATGTTTGGACAAAAGCAATGGTGTGGTAGTGGTCTCAAATATTCCCCTCCACTAGGAAGCTTCTGGTATCTCAGGGGTGGTGTTTCTAGGCTACGGTGGCCTAGGCCAGAGTAATGTGTAGTACTTTATAATGCTACTTCAGGTATCATTTTAAATTGTCACCGTTTGTTCTCTCACCACCTCTTACTTCCTTGGAGCACCACGTACTCGTTCAGAACAATAGCAAACGCAACACTGACTCCAAACCAAATGTGAGGCTGGAAGGGAAATAATTTAATCTGATTACATTAATATTTTATTGGAAGGAGTATGACAAATTGGAGACTGATTGCAAACAGCAGACAATCACTGACTATAGAGAATCCTGGCACTCCACTGGCACTTTAGATCCTTTAAGGAACCATTCCAAATATGCAAGAAAATAGTTCAAACATTTTAATTTTGTAATTTAAATTGCATCACTCACTTAACCAGCTGTTTAGCTGATTGTAATCATGAAAACGCTGTGATATACTTAGTAAAACCTTAGAAGACCTTTGACAGTGTATATTATTAATAGACTTGTATGTTTTCCTTATAATTTTCACTACTAGTAATTTATATAAAACCAATGAGAATATAACAATTTCTCTCCAAATGCAAAAAATTGTTAGCTTGTCTCAATCAGATTCTTCTCCCAGAATCACATGCAGTAAGAGATTATTAATGACTTTTTCTTTATTATACATTCCTCTGAAATGGTTACCTTAATTATGGCATCTTGATTTAATATATGTAAATGCATCTTGTAACAGAAATCTTCACTATTTATAGAATGACTTTTGCTGTTTTCTGAGATGCTGCAGTCAGTTCTTATTAGCAAAGTACAGCCTAATCCTCCAAGCATCTACCTCAGCTGTTCCCTGGTTTAGCAACTCAAAAATGCTGACAAATCAGGGTCTTGCAAATGCTTACAAAATTTCAAAGGGATTGTTTTGGGTCAGTGTTACACCTTTGAAATTTTCAAGTGAATTGCCATTTTTATTGAAATGTGAATGATGCAATCAGAGCTTTCCTTTGACTTAGCAATGGAGTTTTGAAACTTGACTTGGATCAGAGGAAGAACTGTGTGTCACTGTGCTGTGGAAATTTAGTTCAACGTGTAAGTAAAACCAACGAATGAACCAAAAATCCCCAATCCAACATTCCTGCATAGGTAGAGAGTCACTAATATCAACCAGAGTTTATAAGCTATGTAAGTTTATAAGCTAGAAGTATGTGTTTCAGCTTTTGTAGACCCCAAGGTGGCGAAATGGCTTCTGCCAGGAATGCAGTGTGTATGCCACATCCTCAAGCTAGAGCAGTGCTTCAGCCCACAGCTTATGCAGTATGACTGTCCTCTTCTATCTTTTCCTAGGGATCAAAGAAGAATGCCTCAAGATTAAGTCAGAAACTGTGCGTCAAAAGAATGTCTGAGCAGACATTTACAGCCCTAAAGATAAATTATTTTGAGTTTCATAAGTAAATACTTAAACAAATGTGCTGCTTTTGCCTGAATCTGGGATAGTTTTTAAAAATTCTCATTATAGTGAAATTGCACTTTCTATGGCTCATAGGCTCCAGGAGAGGGAAATTCGTATTGTTCACCATAGCGGGTGGTAAAAAGAAAAGGCTAGTCACAGATAGAATATGTATTTTCACACATTTATTCTTGCAAAGTAAATACTAGTAACTTGGTGCTTCCCTTGGTAGGGTTGCTAATAATTTTTAGTATGTCATTTTGGTGAAATTCTCTGTCAGTGTCTCTATCCTCTGTTGCCTAAAACAGCAAGTCTTGCGTTTGCTGTTTATACCCCCTTTAGGAAGTTTCAAGACTGTTGGGAGTGTTTGCTATGTTCTCTGTATCAGATCCTTAAAGAATTTACTGGCAGGCCAGACTTTCTACTTGATTTAATTCTTGGACATTTAAAAAGAAATTCTGGCTACATTTATATGAAAAGTAAAGATAACCATTGAAAATGGAATAGGTAATAAGTTTATACAAAAGATGAAAAAATATTTTATTTTTAAAATGCACAGGTAAGATCAGACAGATTTTCTCTGCAATACAGGGATAGATAATCAAAACTCTTGTAGGAAATAAGTGGAAAATTTCTATGCTCATAAAGGGCCTAAAAGATATAAAGGGATAAGGAAGAGTAAAATTGCTTTGGATCAGATTTTAAACTTGACTCATTCATTAATGGGTCAAGAACCTAATCAGCTGTGGAGTAAATGCTTTACTGTCATACTACTATGAATATATCCCCCTCCACAAATCTGAAATTTGTTACTTAATATGTGTTTCTGAATTCACTTTATTGTGCCACACTAGTTCAAAAGCCCTCTACTAATAACAAAAGGAAAATAACAGACACCCCAAACAGCATAAGGACCAACTGAGCTATAGATACCAGATATACTGTCACTCTTATGTCTGTAGAAACCAGTGCTTTGTGTTGCAAAGTTTAGTAGTACTAAACCTAAATCTAAATATTACCCACAGGAAATCTACAATCATCTTAATAATTTGCTTGAATTATGCATATGGGACTATGGTATCTGCTAGCTCAACATAGATTATTGCTTAGGGACTAGTATAGATGTAACTGTATTATTAAGATGGATAAATTATACCCAGCAGTACAATTACATGCATCCCAGTTTGCCAGGTTGTCCTATCTTCAAATGGTAGGCTTAGGGTTTATGGAGACTGTACGTTGCAGTCACAGTTATTCAAAGTCCCCACATATCCTTGAAGTCTATTGAATAATAGATCTGAACAATAAGTGTCAGTGTAAAGCGTGGTCATTCATTATTCTTTCATGAACTGCCCTGATTTCTACGAATTACATGCATCCCAGTTTGCCAGGTTGTCCTATCTTCAAATGGTAGGCTTAGGGTTTATGGAGACTGTACGTTGCAGTCACAGTTATTCAAAGTCCCCACATATCCTTGAAGTCTATTGAATAATAGATCTGAACAATAAGTGTCAGTGTAAAGCGTGGTCATTCATTATTCTTTCATGAACTGCCCTGATTTCTTTTCTACATAAGTATTCTCATACAGCGAGAGACAAAAGCATTACATCCGCATACAGAGATATACATGGTATACACACAGGAAATGTATTTCACTAAGTATTCCTTCTGACTGCAAGAGCTCTGTGGGACAAAATGTGATGAATAATGGTGTAAGAGGCACAACTTTAATTATGAGATTCCACCAAACTGATTTCACCCCTCTCTACAAATGCTCAATTCTTTCCTCCCTTGTCATTAATATGTCACCACTTGTAAAGAAATAGCAGTGCTAGGTTTATCTGCCTGATGTATCTAAAATGTCAAAAACGCTATCCCGGCTCTTGAAAAGCAACTTCACTACCGCAGGCACTGCCTAAGCTGCACAACATAACTGTGTTGGTGTGTTGTTATTTCTTATTTGCCTGACATTAAGTCTCACACAGATCAAAGACCATCAGGTACAAGATTGTACCCAGTACTATACAAGGCTCCTGCCTTCCTTTACTATTTGGTTGCCTTTTTAGCATGAATCATCTTTTCACTAAGTCAGGGGCAAAGGAGCATAGTAGATGCAGTGAATGAATGCGGAAAAACCTTAACAGCCAAGCCATGGGATTCACAAACAGCGGGGTCTGAGAGGAGGAATGTTTGCTCCAGCAAGTATTCATAATAGCCACTGACCACAAGCTTAGGCAGGACCAACAGGAGATGAGCTTTTAAATTATTGCAGATGAGCTACTAATAGTTGTTATCTACATAGGATCCAACTCGTTGACTGTTTCAGTCCTTTTTGGGTCGTACTTGACCTCTGGCATTTGGTTTTGTGGCTTTTTACTGTTTTAAGTTTTCCTACTTCTCTCTCATAGATTAAAAACAGTCTGGCATTAAACACGTCTGGCAGTTTTGTGTTGAAGTCGTGTGAGTTTGGCAGTGTTGGGAAAAAAAAAAAGGCAAACAAAAATCATTTCAGGGTGAAATTGGATTGGACTGCCTGCTGTTCTCCCTGGGCTAGCTCTTAGCTGTGGGTTGCTCTCGATGGCAATGGCTAATCAAGCTCTGAGATGAGGAACCTGCACAGGAGACTACAGAGAATTGTTTTCATGGAAACTCAGTTTAATATCCTGTCAGTTTTGTTTATTATTTTAATGAAGTAGAACTTATTCTGTAGCCACAAACTTCACATTATATTTGCTATTTTAATATTATTTGAAAGTGGTGCTCCAAAAACTTGCCATTCAGGAAGTAAATGGGAGTTGTTCCAGCCGCCCCTTGGCAGAACACAGGAAAACTGCTGTTAAGTGCCAGTGCCCCCCACTCCCAGCAAGGTCCTCAGCCTTACTCTTCTTCCAGTCTAAAACCATCCCCACTGTAAAGTAGGGCAATATATCTTCAAAACGGGTAGATTCTATAGGTCACGTGGTGCTAACCCGAAAACTGATCAGCAACGAATCCAAATGGAGAGAGGTAGAGACATGCATTTAAAAATTCCTCAGTGTCCCCTTTTATTTACCCCACCAGAATGTGAAGTTATTACGCTAAGTTTCTCTTGTTATTTTAGTAGAGTTGAAGCTACCCCGTATCTCGGAGCCCTTTCTTATGCCAGCGATTTCATATCATTTGAAAGGAGTTGTCTGAAAAGCTGTATCATTCTCCAGGTCTGCTGTGGTACAGATGGGAAAGCATGTTTACACCAAGAATATGTGAATACATAAGCAAAAATGCACTGAGATAAGGATTCACACTGCAATTGATGGTCAGTAGTTTTGTCACAAGTGATGTGACACTTCTTGCGTGCTTTTTCTGTTGGTTTTTTTTTTTGGTGAGTCTTCAATCAGGAAATAGAGTTCATACTATATAATTTATGTGATTGTTTACCCTGTGAGACAGCAGTAGCAGTGTATAATTTGCAAGTGGTCTATAGATAGAAGTGTCTTTGCATGAATTAGTGGTCAAATAAGTAGGATTTGTTTAAATCAGTTCATGAAGAATTAACAAAGAAAAACAAAGAGGCCAAATGAATCCATTAAATGCCCCATTGCAAGCAGTTCCCCCTACTCTAATTTATGATTTTCAGCCTTACACTGTTGGTATCCTATCACATGAAAAGCCATAATAATTTTTATGAAATCCATGGTCTTATTTCTGGGAAACTAATCTCTGTTACTAGGCACATAGATGTCTGGAGTTATTTGACTACATTTCTCTTGACAGAAGGCACTCTGTTTTTTGAGGGAGGAAGAGGGAGGAGCAGGCAATGCTGGGAATGCAACTTACTTTCAACACTGCCTCTTTTCCCATAGCATTGATAAAAATCATTAGTTATGGCATGTTAATGCAACATGATTGCATTATAGCATCCTGTACTGCTCTAACTTATTTATTAAGCCACACCAAATTAGATAACGTGAAAACACTTCAGCCTGGTGGAAATGTTATCATGTTGCTTAATGCTATGCAACGCGATGGAACCTCTGTTCTGCTGCGACCTCGGATGTTAGGGCAAAGACATGACTGATGTGAGCACTCAGCGACCACGTCGCTCTCTCTTTCCTCCTGCCAGGAGGGTCTCCTGGCTTTTCAGCTCTGCCTCTGCTCCGGGAGGCTGGTGGGTGCCCGGTTTTCCATCCTGGGCTCCGGGTGGCCTCACTTGCAGCCATCAGGTTCAGCCCTGTGGGGAGGAGGGAGGCGCATGGTGAAGGGTGTGTGAGGGTCTGCGGGCTTGCTGGGAGCAAGGGGAGGAAAGAGAAGTGGTTTGGGATTCGGTCATCCTGAATGACTTGTGGAAAACCACAAGTTACTGCAAAACTCACTGGCAATAAGCAGCAGAGCCCTGGGGGTTGTGGAGGAGGCAGTGACAGTGGTGAGTCTTTGATGGGCTTGTGAGCTAATCGGCCCATCAGCTGCTTGAAAGGTCACGTTATTTAGCTGCTGAGGACAGCTGACACAAACCTCCACCACCCTTTAAAGTTTTCTTACAAGAATACTGTAAAACCCCAAATCAGCCCGGTATTTTTTACTGCATGTAAGAGCAACAGATATTCTCACAACACACCCCATGAGAGCTTTCCTCTCCCTCCTGTACAGGCATACAGGGTCTTCCTTGTACGTTTGCGTTCACATCAGTCCCTTCTAATGACAAGATGCTGTGTGCTGCAGGAGGAAACGCCCCAGCTCAGGCATCCTGAAGAGCTCAGTTCCACTGGCACTCAGGGGCCCATGGAGCCAACCGGAACCAGCCAGAACCGGCTGTGGGCAGCCCCGGCCTCTCCTCAGAGGTTCCTGCGGCCACCACCCAGGCACTGGCACCCTCCACAGTCCTGTGGGTGAGCTGCTCGGGTGGCCCGGAGTGAAGGACCCTCAGCAGACAGCGCCGCCGCTTCTTTCCACCCTGACCCCCCAGCTGACGCAGGCAATGGCCTGCCCCACGCCAGCCCGTCACCTCCTGGTGTGCCTCTCAGGATCTCTCCTTCCCCTCATGCCCACCTGTGGCATGAACCTGCTCTGCAGGGAGCAGAAGGGCTGTAGGCAGTGGCTCACACCTGAATGGGTACTTTCTCCTCCTCTTTGTTGTCTCTGTGTAGGTACACGCAGTGCAATTGTGCTTAACCTCTTCTAGCCAGAGAGCTGCTACGTGTTTATGTGATTTTCTGGGGCTAATACCATTCTAGAAATAGTATTATAAGAGATGTTAATAATCTGTTCTGTGAAACCGATGTTACGTTTCCGCTCCGTTTTCAACAGAAGCCAAGTGCATCCCATTAAACTCAATGAAAACTGTAACCAGGTGTCTTGACAGGACATGTTAGAAATACAGCTTATTTTTCCCCTCCAGCCCTCCTCAAATACACATAAGGTTTATAGATAATATTTTCCATTAGCCCAAAGCATCTTTTCTAGAAACAAATGGCTCTCTTGTGGCTCTTTATCAGTGTCGTGTCAAGCTGAAATGTGTGCAGAGCAGACCAGGAGTGCTTTCTAACCCACTTTGTATAGGTTTAAACGTATATATTATGCAGGGCAACAGGAGATCAAACTCAGTGGAGTAACTTCAGAAATAATTGAAAGCAGGACTTGTTCCTGGTACTTTGTAAATCGTAGCAATAACTCTTCATGTTTCACACGCTATTTGAGCTTTTCATATTCTGCTGTGACATTCTGTGGCCAGGACTGAAAAGCAAAACCCTTTCAGATCTCTTCTAACTTAGCAGAAAGCTGTAAGAGGTAAGTCAGAGATAAAGAGGAATAATTAACTTTTTCAGAAGTCACTTTCAGCCAGGAGAATTTCAGTCTTGCTTTTGATCTTTCAAGTTGACCATGAATCTTGCATTCATTTTGTGTTGTATATTATAAATATATAAAATTACGTGTTATAATATGTAAGTAAGTAGAACTGCACTATAGACAAACTGAAGTGTGGAAAGTGTTTTGGAGGAGATACTAGCAAGTAAACATGAAGCATATGAAATCTAATCAATAAGATAACAATTCCAAAATAAAAATATTAGCTGCTAGAGAATCATGATAAATCACATCAGTTGTGTGGAGCCATACTATTGGATGAAATAATATAGTGGTGAGAAGCAGAACACATCAAACACAAATAATTAATTCTCTCTCTTTCAAACGTTTATTTTAGTTTATAGTTGTAGGTGTAGGAACTAGTTTCCCCTACCGAGATTGAGGAAAGGAGTGTGTGCAGGTGGGAAACTGGACATACACCGCAGGAACTGCACGCCCTACTTAACCTGCACAGGATCCATCCACATGCACTCATTTAACTGAATATTGCACAGGAAGCATAGTAGTGAGATTACATTTCATGCACCTGTAGGATGCAGCAAAGATAAGTCAGCCTTTCCCCAGTCCTCATGAGAGAGAAAAAAGAAAAGGTGATGTATAGGCAACAGGGATGGGGAAGATCTACTGTTATTTACAGTTTGCTCCCAGCCCTTTTCCCTTCATCCCTAACCTCAGCTGAGATTGTCAGGCTACCTCTGCTCTGTGTCATCTTTGAGATCTCCATGGTTAAAGCCAAGCTTGTGGTTCTGTTGGCGATGGTGTAGCTACTGGCCTTATCGGACTTAGACTGCTGGGGCAACTCTCATACTCTCACTATTTGGCTTTTTTCCTGCTCTTTCTCCCTGCCTCAAATCCCACAGGCTCTTTTATAATCATTTTAGGCCCTTAAATATTTGCCCCATGCAATAAATATGTTCCTAATGCCAATGATCGAGTGCATTAGCCGCTGACAGAGCCCTGGCCGTAGCAATTGCAATGCAAAACAACCAGAGCCATGTCGCAGATTTACAAAATGTCACCCGTCTGCTATTGCAAATGAGCCACTATCACACCTTTAAAACAGCTCTTTTGATCTATTCTAATGCACAAATTACGGTTGTTGTCACATCTTATTACTATTATCTTGTGGATGATTGAAATATTTTGCTCTCTGATACCAAATTCCTAATAATTTACCTGCCTGAGACACAAAGAAAGAAATTAAGTAGAATACTAGTTTTTTCTGGAGTTGCTCAATATTCCCTCAATGGTATTTAATACACTTTGCTACAGTAACGCATTTTGAAAGATTTAATGTATATATTTCTAGGGCAAACTATATGGCAAAATTTTCATCTAAAGCTCTGATGGCACCAGGGAACAGTGAGCAACCTGCTGGAGGGGACAGACAATACAGTTTTTTGTCATTTAGCTAAGCACAGATCAACAGGATGGCTGTGATATTTTCAGTGGGGTGGGTAAGGGCTGTGCTATGTGGACAGTTAGATGCGATCCTGCTCAGCCAGCAGTAAAGGTGTCATGACAAAAATGGCAGCAAGTCCTGGCTGGTGGCAGTGGTGTGGTGTCACTCCCTGGAGGACAGAGCAGCTCCCGGGGTGAATGATGTGCTATGCTAGCAAAATGTTTTTTGCAATGTTTTAAAACAAAACAAATACTAATCCCTTAGTTGTTTCAATCCTTCAGTCTGTCAAAACGAACACCTAAGAAAAAAAAAAATCCATAATGTGGAGCTCAAGCTCGGTCAGCAGGGGGGCAACTTTTACATGGCTCAAAAGCAGAATCTTTAAGCCCACACCAGCTGCGAGCAGTCTGTCTAGGATTATCCGAACAAAAAGGCCTTGGAGGAAGCTGCTTGGTCATCCCTTCCATGTATTTGGAGGAAAATGTTTCATAAATGGCATGTTTGCTTGGACCCCTCCAGCAGCTGCAGGCAGGACACGGTCTTGTAATGGTGTGCGGAGGGCTTTGCATCTGCAGGGGAAAAAGCCCATTCAAGGGCAGGGTGTGGAAGGAAAACTACTGGAGTGCTGGGAACAGCGCAAAATGTCAGTCAATGGGGATTTTTGTCTAGGCAACTATTTCTAGAGATTATCTGAATATAAATTACACTGTCCAAAATTAATAGACTCCTCAACCACTTCAGTTTATTAACATTCTTGGTGGTTCCCCAGAAGTTGAAGTAAGTTTGCAGAATTACATCGTGCTTATTAACTGGAGAGAATACCTCCTAAGCATTTTTATTGTCCTTTTAATGTCTGAACCCGAGAATATTATGGCTATAAAATGAATTATAACTATGCACTAAACTGGAGTAATCTCAGTCTTTTTATTAAGCTCTTTGTGAATGAAGAGATTGTCGCCCGAGAATATTATGGCTATAAAATGAATTATAACTATGCACTAAACTGGAGTAATCTCAGTCTTTTTATTAAGCTCTTTGTGAATGAAATGGAGATTGTCGGTGCTGTATTTTCTTTGAATATACTCCCTGTGCCTCTGCAGAACATGTGTGCAGCTCCTCAAGAAATGAGGATGCAAACCAAATGGTATAGCCTGGGATGCCAGAGTGGATTTTTAACCCCTTAGTGATAATATAGACATGTTACAGCAGCGTCTCCTGAAATACCAAGAAAATTGTCTATAGTTATATTGTATGTTATTTCTCATATTAAAACGATCTGTCAGTAACTCTAGTGATTAAGTCATTGTTGTCAAAGAACAGCGGTCTCGCTTTGCCATCTTTATTCCCTGTCCGCATATTCTTTTCTTGCACGTCCATGTATTCTTTCCTGTGGCTCCCAAAAAAAGACCGTTTCCTCTGAGGTGAAGTTTGATACTTTGGTTAAGCTTATGTGATTTTACTTCTGTATGTTTTTTTCTGTAATTAACTGTAGGACAGTTACTTTTAGCAAATTTTTTAGATACAGAAAAGTTAATATCTAAATGTGGGGAAGAGCAGTTTTTCTCTTTGAAATTCAATTGAGGTTTTTCGGTTTTATTTTTCACATTGTACCAAGAAGCCGTGTTTTTAGGAATATGTAGTCCTATGGTTCTACAGGATCTATTGTTTTTATTATTCATTAACTGAATTACAGGTTCTTTGGGGGGAAGACTCATATTTTGAGCAGTTATTTACTGAGTTTGGGTCACGAGGCATATCCTGTAAGGTGTTGGGACACAGAGAGTGGAGCAGATGCAGAAACAAGCAGAAGAGGTATTGAACTGAGAACAGGACGTGGAGAACCACCATTTCCTATGCCATGGCAAAGGAAGGAAATTTGATGGCACCTTTGCTCCATAGTTCCTCCACGTAATACTGTGCATTTGATGGCAACCTGAAGATGTACTAGCTCAGACCCTCTGTTTATTGATTCCCTTTAATGTAATAACTTGGTAATGCTCAACATTAAGGACATCTCTGCAAACAGGTACTTAGAATTTAGCGCAAAATCTTTTATTAATACTGAATTCTCAAATGCAGTGGTTAGTACTGCTTCCTTTTTTGTTTTTTCTTACAGGCATTTGAACACTGCTTTCTGTTTTCTCCTTAGTTTTGAAATCTGATTGTTACCACAGGCATAAACACACATTTTGCATTACAGGCCAGTGTAACACAAGCTGACACCAGGATAATTAACATAACACAACGGATAATATACAGATTTTTTCAGTTACCTTTGAATCTGTGAAAAGCTAGTTTTCTTCCATTGCTTTTCACAGTTGCATAAACACTATTCAATCAGTTATAATTGTACGTAAAATCAAAGTGCAAACCACAGAATCAATACCTTAGAAACAAAAGGCATCTAAAAATCACTGAGCCTGGAAGATCCTAAAGAGAAGTAAAAGACACTTCTACATATTCATGAGATTTTACAGAAATGAATATCAGAGTGATGAGAAGTATATTTGAGTGTAAAATGCCCATGTTCATTAATCTCTTTTCAAAAATTCACAGGGCAGCACGTCAGCATATCAGCTTTTTGGGAACACGGTGAAAGGGAGAAGATGTTCTGTCTCCGAGGCCATCCATGGTTGCTCTTTGGTGGGTGCGAGACAGATGCTGCTCAGGTAGGATTCATCAGACAATCATATTTAGAGCTCTGTCAAGTCCATGATAACTAGGAAAAATTGATAGGGTTTGTTTTTTTTTTTTCTTCTCTCTCTCTGAGGGATGTACGTTCTGTTTTATTTCTTGATTAAAAACACTCCCACCCAAACTGTCGTCACTATGAAGAGTTTCACTTCGCCATAGACTTTTGGACCATACTGGAGGTTCCAGGACTGGAGGGTCATCTGGGTTTTAAAAAAAAAAAAAAGGCAATTCCCAGCAATCTGCTGAAATTTATTAGAGTTCTTGTGATAACAAGGCCGTTGGCTGCTGCTCTGGGTGCCATGGAAACAGGCATTGCTGCAAACAGAGGAGGCAGCTTTCAACTCATTCCTATTTCAGAAAAAAAAAAAAAGAAAAGAAAATAGGCTTTTGTGGGATGACTTGCTTAAAGGACTTTGCCCCTCTCTTTTAGCAGTGCATGTGGCCATCGCCCTTGCAGAGTGACTGAGAGGCGTCACAGGACTAATCAGTGTCTGCAAGAGGTGGAATGCTGGCAGTACTCTTTTGGGGGATTTTTGAGCTTCTGGGCTCTTAATTTATGAGTTAAGTATCAAGTAGTAGAGGGTATTTCTAAATTATGTGCTAATCTCATCAGAGAATGCTCTCATCATTGAAGCATTGCACTGGAGTTCTGGAAATCTGACTTAAATGCCTCATTTGGCAGAGAGCTATGCCAAGGCTGCTCAGCTCAGCTTTTCACCCACCCCAGCTCCCTTGAGCTGCTGGTGCCACAGCGTGCCTGCGGCTCACAGAGCACGTTGCTCTGGTGGCAAGTGGCCCGCATCGTGCAGAGTGTACTGCTTCGAGCCTTCAGGCTTCCTCTGTGGCCACTCCATAGCATGTGCAAACAGGGATATTTAAAATCTGTTTCAAAGCGATACTGTAAATACTGACAGACACCTTTGAAGTGCTTTCAGAATCATGAAAGAAAAACCTAATAGCTATACAACGGCACCATTATTGCTAATCATAAATAAGCGGGCAAATCAAACATGCTTAGAGAGGGGTTTAGCACCTATTCATGCTTCTCTACTAGTGGCAGACATTTGTGTATTCTTTTCCCGTTCACACTGTATGAACAAATTGAGCAGGTTAATGCATCTTGTGGCATGTTTGGTCCTATATCATAGCCTGTTTCACAATGCTGGCACATACAAAACTATACCTAGTAGTGGTAGGGAATAATGCAGACATTATGAGTGGCTCATGCATCCTTCACTTTCTCCATTTAAATTTTCAGCTGTGGGGAACCTTGTTAAATGATACGGCTGTTCATGCAGCCCAGCCTAGTACAGAGCGAAAGCCAAGGGAGATTTCTCTTGGTGCTTTCTCCATGATGCAGCTTGAACTGCAGTTTGAGCTTCCTGGATCTACATATCTTGGGCCAAAACAGTCAATTCCTAATGATCTTCTATAGGAGATGAGGAGGAGGCAGGAGAGCGTTTCAATAGGCACTGATTAGTTGCGCTCCTGCAGAACTGATCATTTTAACAATGCTAAGACGTAACAACCCTGAGCACAGAATTGGCACTGCATCACAAGACGTGAATGGAAGTTGCTTGCGCTATTATTATTTCTTAATTTAAAAATAGGTAAAATGCACTGAGAAACTTCCAGAGAATGAATTCTTCTGAGTCCCAGTTGTTTGCGCTCTAGCTGATTTCTTGGCTGATGTAGCCAGGCTTATCCGGAAGGCCAGGAAGATGCCTATCACCCTAAAGGGAGAGGGGTAGAAAAACACTGACATCACCATGAACTCTTGCATTTGTTTCTGTATTCAGATATCCCAAATTTTAGATCTTTTCATGTGCTTCAGTGCTAGCCCCCTCTCCCTATTCTTAGTAAAACATCATCACTCCAAAAATAATTGATGGGAATCAGCGTGATGGTTTTATCATTTGAAGCATGGTAAATGCTTTGTGGAGCACCAGTGTTCAGAGAACATTTGTTAGAATTGTTGTCATAGAGATCCTATGATTGCTGCAATAAATGTATAAGAATCCATGAAACAATTTAAGTGGTAAGCTTTATACCTCAAATATAACAGCTGGAGATTTCCATTTTAAGTTTCCTCAGCTTTCTTTGCTGGGTAGGAGGCGGGAGTTTTCCCTCAAAACTCAGAGGATGAAATCAGAGAGATTAATGTGAGATTTTTGTAAGACCTTACATGATAACAGTCATCTTAAAATAGTGTGGAGTTGATAATGATCACATTTATATCAGATCTATGAAAAACTCCAGATTTCTCTCTGAACTGCACATGTATTGTTTGTTCTTCATGTTATTCAGTAATACAGTAATTTGTTTTGCTTAAGCTGATGTTTTTCCAATTTCTTTACATTCGATTCATATTGCTTCTGTGCTTATGTGAAGATGAAGCTAAGGAGACAGATAGTCTGGAGCAACACATCCTTGCACTCCATGCTTTATCCATTTATTTCTATTTTCTGTGATTTTCAAGGTATATTGGAAAATAATTTAAATAAATCGGTACATAGAGCTGTATTACAAACCTTGAAGAAAAGCTAAACAACATTGGCAGGTAATAGAAAAAATATTTTTAAAACTATTACGTGTCTGTCGAGATGCACACTGTAGAGTCTTCAGCTGATTAGCAGCTTTCTGGCCCAGTGTAAATCAATTGCACAGAAAACCTTGAAAGCAAATCATTGGAGGTAATCTGGAAAACCTTATCTTTTTTAGAATATGGAGAAAGTTTCTGGAGCACAATAGTATTTATTTACTGATAACTGCCAAGGTTGGTTGCTTAATTACGTATTAGCCCTGACAAGTCTAGATGATTGTACGAATAAAGATGTGGGTTAACTGTGTTGTAATGGGAGACTGACTCTGTCTTCTTTGGTTTTCTATCAAATGCAATGCTTCCTTATCCAAACAATTGAGGTAGGAAGCAACATGCCATACTTTGCTTAAATATGTACTTGGTTCCTAATAAATGGAGCGCTAAAATACCTCTGGAGTAGAAGGAAAAGCTGTGATCACTTTTCTCTGGCTGCAAAGGCTAAAAAGGAAAAAAGAAATCCCTGCAGTGTGTAAGATGCTTGCTGTAATATCCAGTTGACATGGTATTTTTCAGCTGAGGCAGAAGTTAGGCATTTATTATACGCTCCGTCAACTACACGCATAGCACAGATGGGCAGACAAATAGAGATAGGCTCTTGTCAGTCTTAACTGGAAGGTAACACAGTCCACCATAAGATTTCTTTGTCCCATGATAGGAATCCTAAAACTGATTGCCACAATGAAGTCTGTCCCAGCACCTCTGTAAGTATGGAGTAGCCCCTTTGTGGATGCAGTGTTGCAGGTGGGAACTGAAGCTGGTGCGCAGTATGCGTGGGCCTTTCCTACTTAGTGGACCACTGAGAAAAAAATATAAATCACAAGCTCTTGCTGTAACTTGCAGAGTTCTCTGCTGTGTGACACAAACAGTTTATATCAATTTTAAATTTAAGACTGCACGTGGCAATTCAGGCAATAAATGAGGGGAGGCTCATAAAACCAAGGACGCTGGTTTCTTGTAAACATGTGATTACTAAACCCAGTGGGCTAAATCATGCTTATCTGAGGGGGGAAAGAGCATGGATGGAAGACAGGGCACCTGTAGAAACTAGTTTGTTCCTATCTTTTGGACAGCATCTGTTGGTATGATGTGAATATCATATGACGCAGCTGTAGCCACACAGCTCATTACTACACATCCCTTTGTGTTAGAAAGGTGCAACATCTTCACCTGGGTGTAACTAAAAATTGAGTTTCATCTACTATGTTATATGAATATAAAATAAAGAAACTCCTGTTTTTGCAGTTAGGAGATGTATTTTGTTGCAAGGAGTTCGAGGGAATTATTTCCTTTGCTCTTTCTTGTTTCTGTCTTTTCACTAGCAGGGACTGAGGTCATGGTAATGGGATGGCCAGGAGGGAGGAGCACTGAGTCAGTTTATTTCCATGGGAAATAAGAATTCCCCTATAAAGGTTTGGCAGGGAAAACTGCTTTTCTCCTATTTCTTAGTGAGAGGATTGCAAGTAGGTGTGCCAGAACGACAGCAACAGGGGGAAATGATACGGGGTTTCCTGCTATATATTACAATGCTATCCAAGAGATGCAGTCAAGCTCTGCTTTGGGGATTTATGCTGTCACGTGAAGTGTTTGCTAGATCTGTTTCAATTTACTCCTTGTGCCAGGAGCCATGTTACTCTACAGTGGTCTCTAAGACAAAGCACAAGAAATACTAACTTCAGCACGTGCACTCAGGGCAAACTCTTGAAGGAAGAGCAGAAACAACTGCAGCTCAGCCCTTGCTCGAGAGTGGTGCAATTAATGGGTTCTGGGTTAGGGGAGTTCCCCTGTATTGATAAGTTTTCTTATAAAATGCTGTTCAACTGCAGAATATTTTAGGAGACTGAACAAATGACATGATAAAAGCAGAAACTGGGATATCTTCACACACACCTGGCCATAAATTTAATCACACCAGATGAAAGCGCTTTTTTTAAAAAAAAAATTATGAATAGTTGCCTTTTTTCTTCTCTTTTTTCTTTCTTTTTGGCTTTTCTCGCATCAGAAAGTCTTGTTTTGGAAGCGACTTGTTTATCTTAGCATGAAGGCTCTCTGGATACTTGGTATCTTGGCACTTTTATGACATTCTGGAGCTCCATTAAACTGTTTAATTTTATTCCTGCAAACCCAAGTGTGCAGTTGCACAAAGAAGCAAAATACTTGCCTTTCTCATTTGAAATATTTTTCACCTAACTCGCATCACAGCATGTTAACCTTCCAATAATCTCATTAAAGTTTGACATAACTTCTCCAGGTAGCATGTTGTCGTCTCCTTTGAAAATTTTAGCCACATTAAATGACTTGGTGACCCAGTTGAATCGCTTAATTATATTTTTCAGTTGAAATTTGCAGTGTCTCGGTTACAAACTGTGGTATAACAAGACCATTCAGATAAGTGCAAGTTTTCAAAAATGGCATCGTTAGCAAGATTCAAAAAAATCCCTATCATGGGTATTGTTCTTGTTTTCTTCTTTGGTTTCCTTAGGATTTGGCCAAATCCTAAGAAAAAGATCCGAAAGGAAAATTCAGTTCCTTCAAAACTCTTAAGGTTTGATATATATGCTAACAAATTCTTGAAATAGTTCCATTTCATCTGACCTTTGCCTTAAGGTACATGTCCAAGAAAAGGAGACTTTGGATGCAGACACACCCACGCTACATTTTTTTGAGGAGCACACCTGACCAGCAGGTTGCTGACCAGTGCCACCTGCCCATCTCCTCTGATGCTGGGCTCCCACACAGCAAAGATGGCAATGAGCAGAGGGCTGGCAAAGGAGTGAGGTGGAGCCTGATCCTACAGCCCATGTGTTTGGACAGCAGCTGGGATGGAAGGGCTTGGGTTTTGTTCCCCATTCCCACAGCTATTTTGGTTTTTCTTTTCTGCTGACTGGTTAATACAAAATGCATAACTAGGCTCCGCATCTGCCAGTTATTTAAAAATAAAATAGCAATTACATGGGGAGGAAAAAAAAAAGCATGAGAAACCTTTGACATGTTATCATTCCTTAATGCTGGGAGACAATTAACCAAAGTGAACAGGAGCTGTGGGAAGCCAGCTAGCCATCTTTCAAAACGGCAATCATTGTCATGCATTGCAGATGCCATTCCTTTCTTCAGTTGGGATGTTTCATTTATTTCAATTAATGGACTCAGTTGAGCTGAGGAAGTATTTGCTTGTTTCTCTGTTTTTACATTTCTACTGTATTTTTAGTTTCTGATACTTGTCTCATCATTAATATTTCTTACCACAATGTGTCTTCTATGACAAAGAAGGTCATTCCCTATCGGCTTACACAAATAGCGATGCATCATCTATCTTTCTAGGACAGTGTGAGGTACTCAGCCATACCTGTCTATCTTACTGCTGTTTGTCTTGTCATCTGTCTTGTTCCCATGTGTAACATCTAATTAACACCTGTGGTAATTAATAATGCTGTGGGGTCTCTTCTATTACCTATTATTGGTTTCAGTAGGGATAAATCAGCACATTGAACACTAAGGGAATTGTAGTATTTAATAGTGAAGAACATAAAAAATGCACTTACAGTTTTTAAATATTCATAAAATAGAAGGCAGGAACCATAATTTTTACTAGAAGATTTTGTGTGGTGAATACAACTGATATTTTACTGCCTCTTCGTAGAGTACTAACAGGGCACTGTGTAGCTGGGGGCTCCTACACATACAGGAGACAATTAAGTGATCAGTTCATCGTAACTGCCTTGAAGAAATAGTTGATTTTTTTTTTTTAAGTTTAATAGTTTGCAGGTTTTGACAGTGGTGTTTTGCCTTCTGAAATTGTTTTGCCTTAAATTGTCCATTTGAAATGTATTGTTCTGTACAAAATTGCAGATTAAAGGTTGAATGCAATTATTCCCCATGGATAATCTCCATTAGAGCAAAACATTTGGTCATCTAAGTCATAGAGCATGGTTTCTGCAACAAACTCTTTGGATGATCATAAACAGGAGTAGTTCTGGTTTAGAAATCAGACTGGTTTCTGCTTTCTTCCAAAAGAATTCATTTTGATGATTAAACAGACCTTTGCTTTTAGGCCCCAAAAAATGGGGGGCAGGGGAAAAAGAAAAGGAAAAAAAACAAAACAGTGCCACACTGGCACCAAAATCCATGCCTTGCGTATATAACATTCACAGAAGCTGGACTATTGATACCAGCTTCTAAGAGATGTCCCCCGGAATTGGTAAAGAAATATACCCAGTGTTCGAAAGAGGAAATGCTCCTCCACAGATGTTTCTTTGTGATCAGTAACATTCAAAGACATGTTTCTTTTGTTATTCCAGACACATTTCAGCTAGAAGCAATAAGCCCTTTAATCGGTCAAATCTAAGAAATAACACAAAAATAGGTTAGCTCCTTAAATGATATTGTTTCATCTAGGATGCTTTAACAAAACTTCAGGAAGACCTTGCCCTTTACTTGTGTGGTTAAACTTTCCGTGAGAATACCACAGAAGGATTCCCAATTTTTAGTCCTCAAAAAGCTAAAAATATTGTACTAATTTAATTCCTATACTACTTACATTTTCATGAAGGATCAGGTTTCCCATTGTAGAGAGGTATTTATTTTCAGTTTAGGTCATTTTTTTACAGAGAAAAAGGGCTTTCTCATGCTGGGAGCTGTTTTAGAAAAGAAAAATTACCTTTTCCCATCAACTTTTCCAACTCTTTTGTAAAAGATGAATTAAATCTGAATCCATCTCAATTACTTGGGGGCTGTATTTCATTTTAACTAATCAAAATTCATTACAGTTTTGTAGATTAAGCATAGGGACTGGCAGTATGACTTTGGACTTCACTGACAGTTATACCTGCAGCTAAGGGTTTCTGAAATAAAATTGTCTTGAGCAAAAAAGAAGAAAAGATTTTTCCTTTTCTACCCTGTGTTGCTTTGAATGCAAAATCTTGACAGGGCAAGAGGCAATGGACATAAATTGATTTTCAGGGAATTCCAATTAAGGGATTGTTGGGGTTTGGGGTTTTTGGTGTTTTGTGAGGGGTTTTGGGGGTTGTTTTGGGTTTTGTTTTGTTTTGTTTTTTTACTTTGGGGATGATCAAACACTGGAACAGGTTGCTCAGAGATGTTTTGGAGTCTCCATCCTTGGAGATATTCAAAACCCAACTGGACGCAGTCCTGAGCAAGCTGGTCTAATTGACTGTGCTCCGAGTGACGGTTGGACTATGTGATCGCCAAAGATACCTTTCTACCTCAACTTTTCTGTGTGTCTATGAAAATATCATCAGGAAGAAGGTATGGGACTGCGAATGTCCAAACTGTGTGTTTACCACATGTATCATCTGCATCCTGGCCTGATGAGCCAAAAATGATGAAAAACAAGGGAAGAAGTTGAGAAAATGTTCCCAAATTACCATATGCTTTCTGCCCTGATGGCGTTCAGTGTTATTTAAATGTCACAAAAAATAATGTGTAGAATATGATAAATATAGGAGGGGTGCCCCATTTCAGTGAGCTTACACACCTGAAAGCAAATACTTCTGTCCATTCATTTCTTAAATGTGATTTGAAAGAATTGTATCGCTCTTCCTCAGAATTTACAATAAAGTAAGTACAGAAAAAATAGATAATCCAAAAAGGGGATGGTTGGGACATAGTATGACATTTATTTTTCAAATTTCATGCCTGACTTAAGTTTTTATTCCATCCTTCTTTGTCATCATTTAATGTTTGAGATCATTTTAACCCTGGCTGCAGCTTACTGATGTTTACCCCCTAGTTCTTTTTCTTTAATGTGTTACACACATTCCTTCTCCCCACCTTTTCCATACCCTGTTGAAGCCTCTTACTGCAGCCTGAGTGAAAGGAATAGAGGTTATACAAACTTCCCTCTATCTAAGAAAATCAATCATAGGCAAGAAGCAGAGTGCTACTAGAGGCAAAATGTAGGTCCAACCTGTTGCAATGGGCAGCTAAGTGTATTGGTGTGGGTTTTAAGCGGGGTTAAACTGGAGGCTGAAGGCTGTAGTACTAGGAGTGAAGCCTGGTGCCATGCTATGCTGGCAATTCTGGGTAAAATATCTGCGAGGGGCCCATTGCAGAAACTGCTGTCTAGAGTCTTCTTCGGCAGTTTTTCGTGGAGGAAAATGGAAGATAGCCTGGCCTGGGGCTTCCTTCCCATGGCACTTTTACTTGAAGGCAGAAGGAGCATGCTGGAGGCATTCAGGCGTTCTCCTTTTATTAATAGCTGTCTCTCCTGTTTTGTTCATTACCAGGATGATGAGCCCTGTTAAAGCACCAAGTATAAATCCTTAAAGAAAATGTTCCTTGCACAAAAATAGCTACAGCAGTAAAGATTGTTTAAGCTTTGTCATCGGCAGTTTAAACATGGCATTAGCTCTCCCTTCTCGGTGTGCAGAGGCTGAGCAGAGCTGGAATTGCAGCAGGTGGGAGATGCATTATCAGCTTTGGAGTTGGCTTAGACAGTAACAGCTCAATGTGTGATTGTGCTGGGTCTCACCACTGACTGATAGGAGTGGGGATACTGCAAATGCCTGATGACTTTCTGTATACAGTGTGTAACTTGTTGGGGTGTACGCATGGGTGCAAGGGGTAAAGTTGTTAATAATTCTGCTCAGCTGTCCAAACCGTTCTTTTCCTCATGTCTTTCCAAATTTTCTTTGCTGGTGTGTTGCTATAAACCCAGAGAAGGGGAAAATTTGTGGTTCAGGGAAAATTTATGTATACTGGTGGGTTACCTGACCTAGAAATAGTTCAATAACCAGCAGTGATTTATTTATCTTTAAAAGAAAAATGATCTCTTGTTTTGTTTAAGTCACATGTGAAAGAAAAAGGAAAGATAAAATAGAAAAAGAAGGCAGCACTTCTTTTTGCTGATGATGCATTTGATGGATGGCGCTCTCAGGATCTGATTGAACTCAGTGTTATACCCACCAAATGAAGATAAATCATTGGTGAAGGCCTTTTGGAGTACATGCCCAAAGTCCGTTATGCTCACATGGAGATCTATTAACCTATTTCTTCCTGTTCAGTCTACTCAGCTTCTTTTAATGGCTTTTTACAATTCCAAACACAGGTTATCTTTTTTAAGTAGTGGTACAGTTCCTGGTGGTTTGCACCAAAATCAGAGATGCCTCTCATATGTGAGGGGTCCTTTCGCCCCTTCCCTATGCTCAGCCCGATTAGCTTAATTCAGTTTCTTACCGTTTCTCCTAACAAAATCTCTAAGAGTCTACAGCAGTAAAATGGTAATATGAATATCGACCCCTTTCTGCAGTGGTTTGACGTTTGTTGTCACTTTTTCCTGTTGGTAACACAGCAGCCTGACAAAAACTCCTGTATGAAAAAGAAAAAAAAAAAGTCGTGTGTATAAGGCTGTACAGTTGAAAAAACTGCAATGATAAAGTGATATTCAGGAAACTGTCTCTTTCTATTGAACTATTTTCAGGGAAATCCAGTGGAGTTCAGAGCCAGACTGTATTAGATGCTCTCCCTATTCCCAGGGAAAGATAGTACATTCATGGTCAATGCCTAATCAAAGAAGATGACCGAGGCAGAGCAAGCGTTGAAGGGAGGGTAAATCACAGTTGAGAATTGAGTCCACACCTTCTAAAATTTTGTCAGTTTTTAAATTATGAGGTCACCTTATGTGTCTAAACCAGAAACATTTTCATGGTGAGCAGCTAACTCCACTCCACCTCTTTCCATCTAATATTTCATGTTAACATTATAAAAGGTTGTCCACTGATTATGAATATTATAAGTCAATCAAGCAGGTAAGCAAAGCATTCTGAATGAATAACAAATCCTAGCACAGATAAAAGTTAATTTTCATTATGTCAGTGAATGACTACAATTAGAATGACCAACTAGTTCTGTCTCCAGAGTGAAACTCCACCTCTTTCCATCTAATATTTCATGTTAACATTATAAAAGGTTGTCCACTGATTATGAATATTATAAGTCAATCAAGCAGGTAAGCAAAGCATTCTGAATGAATAACAAATCCTAGCACAGATAAAAGTTAATTTTCATTATGTCAGTGAATGACTACAATTAGAATGACCAACTAGTTCTGTCTCCAGAGTGAAATATTGGCAGTTACCGTATAGAATTCCTGCCAGTGGACTCCAACACAGAATGGAAGCATACCTCGGTTGGACTCTATGATCTTAAGGGTCTTTTCCAACCTAAATGATTCTATGAAATAGGTGGTGTACTGAGATGTTGTATTTATGGGGCTAAAAACATTACCATGATTTGGCGCAGTGAACAATAGTACCAACACTTACTCTGATGACATAAAAAGCAGTCTGTCTTCAGGTGATTTTCGTGGCTGTACTTGTAAGTTCAAGGAGGGGTGTACTAAAGCCTCTGAATCCTGCATGAACATAATTCCTCAGAGAATCCCCTGAAGGACAGGAGGCACTGAGGCATTATTATCTTTGCACTCAACTTTCCATGTTTTGCTCCAGGGTTGATTTCCAGCACGTACCTGGAAGGACAGCTCTTCAGAGGCTGAACTCTGCAGTCTTTAAAGACAGTGGCTATGTTAAGCAGCCCCTAAGGACCGAGAGGAACCACCTTAATTTGGTGGCTTTCACTCAAACATGCTCACAGGCATCTGTCTGACCAAGACTTCTCTGGTTCTCCTATAAAGTGCTTGACACGCTAGTTCTTTCTTTCAGTAGTTGTATAGAGAATATAAAAAAGAGCTAAGTGGAAGCAGCTGTGATCCTTACCCCCAAAGAGAGTGCATCCAGCCCCATGGCACACCAGAGCTGCCAGCCCTTAGGAATTCTGCTGATGCACATCATGTAGTTGTATTTGTAAAATGAGGGACCCTCACAGACCCCTCTTATCTGTTGAAGTGAACTAGCACCCTCATTCATAGACCCTTACCAATTATTTCAGCCCTGGGCTTGAGCACAGAGTACCTGTCAATAAAGCTTGATACACAAATGCAGTACTTTGAGTCTTTAAGAGCAGGGCGTCAGTTTTGTGGCTGTGAATTTCATTGACTTTCTAAGCAGAATTGAACTTTTGTCGGTAATTCATGCAAAGCGAGTAGCCAGTGTATAAATCTTTAGTTCTGTGGTAATGCCCGTGCATACAAAATTTAACTGGATAAAATCTATAAGCCTGTGGGTGTTTTGGGTGAGTTTCCAGCTTTTATACTCAACCTTTCTTCTGACGGTATTAATAAGTGTTTGGGATTGTTGCAGCTACAGTCAACTTCTGTAACATATTGATTAGTAGTATATTGACAAAAATTGGTCTCTTTGTTAATAAGAAACAACACAGTGATTAATAGGTTACCTAAGTTATACTGAGTGTACAGCCAGATATTTCAAGTGAAACATCCCAAATGATCAATAATGATGGAAATCAGAGCAGAATTCTCCAGATCAGTCTTGTTTATCTAGCAGAAAGTGATCCTAGTGTTTTAGGGAAGCACTAACTTATTTTTAATTCCATTGTTGTTATTGTTGTTATTATTATTATTATAGCATTAATTTGCTGAGTGGATTTTCTAACCTTTAAGCATCAGGGCAACAAAAGTGGTTTTCTCAGATTGTACCATCAAGAATTTCTGATTCCAGATAAATCTAGTTTGGCAGAGCAAACACTGAAACTGCCCCCAGCTCTCTAATATGATTCAAGTCAAATCCATGTTTGACATGACTTCAGCATGACAGAGGAGAAGGAAATCTGTTTTAAATATAGAAAAATTACTTCAGAATACATTCCATAAGGTAAACTTTATTTAGTATGAGATATAAGGATTTTTTTTTTTTTTTACATGAGTTCACATGGGAAAGGGATGTTAGTGAAACAGGCTATTTTCACGCCTTTTTTCAATCTGTCAGATAATACCACAAAGTTGTTTGTGGTTAGATTTCCAGTTTGTTTTCTCAATTTGCAGATGTCATTCAGATAAAGAAACTGTTTACAAATGTAGGAATTGAGTCCAACTATTAAATCTGCCCAGCTCCACTCATCTTTTTTCACTTTCTTTAACATAGGAAGAAAGAGGCAGTTGCAACCACGCCTTTTTTCAATCTGTCAGATAATACCACAAAGTTGTTTGTGGTTAGATTTCCAGTTTGTTTTCTCAATTTGCAGATGTCATTCAGATAAAGAAACTGTTTACAAATGTAGGAATTGAGTCCAACTATTAAATCTGCCCAGCTCCACTCATCTTTTTTCACTTTCTTTAACATAGGAAGAAAGAGGCAGTTGCAACAGAAGGGAGTTAGGGCTCCTTCTGGAGAAATAAAGGAATACCTTTTTTTAGCTGAAACCTGGCTTCAATGAAGCATTTACTTTCTTAGCACGGGTTAGGGCTGAAAAGATCTATTCATAATAAATTCTGGCCCAGGAAAACTACTTTTGAACTCATTTGGCTTTTAAGGCCTATTTTTCATTTTCATTTTGTTCTGTGGCAACATATGTGTTCAAACCATTGCACAGAAGTTTCTTCTGTTCATGATACCGTCCCTGTTTATGGGTAAGGCACCGAATGGACTTTTTTCCCCCAAGACAGAATTAAAAAAGACAACAATACAGAGTTCAGCAATGAAGCTTGGCATTGCATTTCCAAAACCCTGTACCATTTTTGCTTTCACTGAGCCATATCTTCATGTGGTTTTCCCCCTAAATCACTGAGAATGCAGCAGCCACTGTTCATGATACCGTCCCTGTTTATGGGTAAGGCACCGAATGGACTTTTTTCCCCCAAGACAGAATTAAAAAAGACAACAATACAGAGTTCAGCAATGAAGCTTGGCATTGCATTTCCAAAACCCTGTACCATTTTTGCTTTCACTGAGCCATATCTTCATGTGGTTTTCCCCCTAAATCACTGAGAATGCACCAGCCACAATACTACACGTGAGTAAGGGCAGAGAAAACTCATCTGAGATGGCTCAGTGAAGACAAGTTTATTTCTTCTGAGCCATACTGAAGGCCTGAAAAAACTCCCACTGACTTAAGCAGAGTAGATCAACGTCTAAGGTTTGTGCCGTGTTCAGGAGCTGGTCAATGAAATATTTTCAAACTAAGCACAGGAAATATTAGTACACTGAAATATTATATATACTTTATATATATTATATATAATATAATATATATACACACATGAAATATTAGTACACTGAATGAGCTTTCTGTATTGAAGGATGAAAGGGAAACAGTGACTTACACAGAGAATGGGTTTGCAACAATAGAAACCACTAAAGCCTGTAGATTTTATTTTGTGTGGTTTTCTACTAGAAATAACAGAAAATGCAGAGAAGGTGTAAACCCCCTGCCCCCAAATTCAAATGATTTTGTGGTTATTTGGCACATGTGGCTCTATGTGAATTTAATAAACCTGTGCTTAGTTGTCTCACTTGACCACAGTCCTGCCCAGTCCATTTGGGATATACACATGAAGGACTCCATAAAATCCTTGCGGTGCTTCATTGGTCTTTTTCCCATTTCTATTTAATCACTTCTGTTAATTTACATGATGACAATCCTCAGATACAGACAATTGCTCCCTACCTGCCATTAGTCATTGCAAGAGTATTTGAATGTCTGATCAGCCTTGAGCGTATGGCTAAGAGGTTAGAGCAGTCTTTGGGGCATTCTTATCTTTCTAGACTCACTGCTTTTTGCAGGTACCTTTGTCAGCCTGCATTTCAGCTGCAGACAAGGGATTTTGTCCTGTATTTGCTGAAGTCAGCTGGTAAATCTTTTGTCTACAGTGATGTGAAAGACAAATAACACTTGAAAAAGCTCTTTTGGGTCTAAGAGGATGCAGCACTGGGTGCATTGTTAGAGCTAATTTTAGTCCAGGCCAAACTGAATCGAAATGGAAATGGGGAATAAAGCAATCCTTCATTCCTGCTCACTAATACTCTGCAACTCCTCTGACGTTTGGTACAAGGATCATACTATAGAAAACAGAATATTATCTCCCTCGTGCACAGGAAACATTCAGCATAACAGGACTTCCTCACATAGTCTGGATTAGACTTAATATATGGAAGATGGTACAAAGACTTTATAAAACTACAGTGTAAGAACAGGTGAACAAAACCAAGGGGCTGATGTTTTTTCTGAGTGCCATCCAGCATTTCCAATCAAATAAATAACCTCAGCTGTAGTGTAACCTACTAAGACCACTGCTAAGGCATCCCCTGGGGAGCCACACAGGTGTGCGTCACCTGGGTGTGCTGCTGAGGTTGTTACCACCTGCAGCTGGAGGTCCTCCCCGCCTCCGGCTTGCCCTTGCCTGGCTGCACTCACCCTTCTGCAACGTCCTCCCCGCCTCCGGCTTGCCCTTGCCCGGCTGCGCTCACCCTTCTGCAGCTGAAGAGAGCTTCTCTCCTGCTTTGCCTGTGGGGGTACTTGTGTTCTTGGCCCACACAAGCTCTGCTCTTTCATGGCTGCAGGATGGCAATTGCTTCTCTGTCAGGGCAGGAGCCAGGTAGGAGCCTGTGGGCTAAGCCAGCCTTCGTGTATGTGGCTGGGTTTGGGGAGAGGGCAGGAAAATGGTGCCATATCTTTTACTTAGACGTGAGAAAAGTTGACTGCATATGTTTATGCTTTATGAGGTTTAATTTAACAGGCTGTGCATTTGGATGTGCCGGGGGTTATACCTATGCTATCAGGTTTGTAATTGTTTGATCTGTTAAAATATTTAAACCTCTTCAGAGTAACTACAAAAGACTGCTTTCAGCTGAGTTGCAGTGGTGGTGTCTTAAACCCAAATCAGTATGCCCCAATGAACAACTTGTGTGAAAAACTTCCTTTCTCTTGGAGTACCCCTGAGAAGGGTGGCTCTTTAATGTGTATTGGGAGGGGTGTGGGGGTGGTTTGTTTGTTGTTTTTTTTTCCCCCGCAAATGTTGATAATGGAGGAGTGAGGAAAAGAGATGTGTTTGCAATGTGAGTTAGCTGTGGTTTGGGCAGAGAGGTCTCTTGTTTAATTGAATGAGTATGGAAGCACTATAGCTCAAAACCTAGTTGTCAGTTATTCTTACTATTCTTGGATTCCATTGGAAGGTTTTTTCCTGCATATTAACCATAAACAGAATTTAAAGTGGCTTAGCTTGCTATCAAAACAAAATATGAACAGTTTGCATCTATCTGTTGCTTGTATACTCTACTTTGCAGAAGTACTAGGCAATGGCAATTACAGTCTAACGAGCTGAGCTAGATATGATGGTGGATGGGTCTCTAGAGGAAGTTTCTTAATTGTGTTAATGGCATTCTTGGCAAAATTTTTTAAATCTTCCTAAAACATTTATCATATGTTGTTTGTAAATAAATAGTGAGTAAATATATGCAAGCGCTTGTTAATGTTTTCTTCATCTGTGTGTATTGCTTATGAAATGGACCATTACTGGTTTCTGTTTGCGTTCATTTTTAATATGAAAATCATTTCACTAGTCTGAAAATTAATGGTAGCTTTAGTGAAGCTGTTTGAACGAACAGAATACGTGTTTAATGGCTTGTGGGGATCCAAGTCAGAACAGCTAAAGCTTTGGTACAAAACCAGTGCTAATGTGGATTTGTATTAAAAGCTTATTTTAAGACATCTGTCAAAAATAATATGTTATAAAAGGGAATTGGTAGGTGCATGGTTAGGTAACTTTTGAGTTTTAGACTTTAGTATTTAACCTATAAAATGGGATTTTTTTTAATAATAAACTGAAGTTTCTTTATAACAAAGATATCACAATAAAAATATTTCTCATTAGCACTTTAACCTTCCCCTCTTCCTATGCTACAGAGATCACGAATCTAAGCTACTTCTGTTTTGAAAAATAAACTACAAAAATAAACAAAGGTCAGACTTAAAATATATTCCCAGCACCTTGTGGTAGTTCAAGATCTGTTTAAAACCAGTGCTAATGTGGATTTGTATTAAAAGCTTATTTTAAGACATCTGTCAAAAATAATATGTTATAAAAGGGAATTGGTAGGTGCATGGTTAGGTAACTTTTGAGTTTTAGACTTTAGTATTTAACCTATAAAATGGGATTTTTTTTAATAATAAACTGAAGTTTCTTTATAACAAAGATATCACAATAAAAATATTTCTCATTAGCACTTTAACCTTCCCCTCTTCCTATGCTACAGAGATCACGAATCTAAGCTACTTCTGTTTTAAAAAATAAACTACAAAAATAAACAAAGGTCAGACTTAAAATATTCCCAGCACCTTGTGGTAGTTCAAGATCTGTGGTTCTGTTGTTTCCATTCTTTCCT
>NW_008795672.1:45843-91630 GCF_000699145.1 Aptenodytes forsteri | reverse complement strand
TCCATTAAGACTATATTTCATTAAAAAAAGTCAAAATCGCAAAGCTATCACAGCTAATGATGTTTGACGCCTGCTGATTGAAATTATGACTAACAGAATAATAGCTATTACATGTACTTATTTAGATTGTCATCTCACGTAATCAAGTATAAGATGTGCTTTTAACTTTGACCATGGCAATTCAGTTTATTGGCGATCAACTGTCTATGTTAAAGTGTATGTGAAATTTTGGAAAAAACATTTGTAACAACAGTCTTTTAAGATTAATTGCCCCATATCTAACCATTGATTCCTAACCTTTTTTTCCTAGCACCTAGATTGAAGAGAAACATAATGGAAACGCTAAGGAAAAGAAATTAATGTGTATATATAAGCAAAATAAGTAAAAACTAGTGCTATTTTTTACTTTCTTACCATGTAAGAACCAATGTTGAGTTTCTCTGAATGGGGGTGTGTTCAGAGAAGCTCCCTGCTGTCCCTCACATGCTCAGGGACTTCTCTCTGGCTCTTCTCAAACTCGACAGCATCCTTCTAATACCTTGTAGTTCTTCTACTGTTGAGCCTCACTTAAACCAAAAATAGAGAGAGAAAGCTGAGAGCATGGGCAGATGGGGACTATCTGAGCAATACCCTGGGGGGTATTGGCAAGGTGAGCTTGTGTGGGACGCAGCTGTAGGTATTTGCAGCACTTTCAAGAGATACAGTAAGGTGTGGTGTCAGGAACTGAGGTGTCCTCAACACTTAGTGATCCTGGAAATCCCTATGATGACTGAGGTGTCCTCAACACTTAGTGATCCTAGAAATCCCATTTTAGACATCAGTGCTCAAATTCTGCTTAAAACTTACTTTAGTGATGTGTGTTCTACCTTCCTTTCGCTGTGTTATGTTGTTAGTGCCTTTTTGTGTTTGGGAGGGTTGATGAAGCTTTGGTTGCGTTTCTTTATTTCTCTGGTAGAATTGGGCTTTAGAGTGCCTACCAAAGCACAGAAGAATGCATCTAGATGCTGACAGCTCTGGTATCAATCATAATAGGTTTGTTATCTCATTAGCAGGCCACCAAATGTTTTGGCTTCTGCCCTAAAATTTTTAATCCTTGTTGACGCTTTGCTTTGGGTGCCAGTAACATGTCAGCATGTTAATATAGTCAACTCACTCTATTAAGGCTCAATGAAGGCTTCAGGACATACCTGGTAAGCGGTGCCAGTCCTACCTCCAGCAGCAGCCAGCCCGGTTGCACCAGGAGGTATTTGTTTCAGGGAACCTGCCTGTGGTACAGTGTTTGTATGTGCAGAGAAGGGATACGTGGGTCTAAGCAGGGATCATCTGGGATCACTGATCTCAGGCCCTAAAAATTACAGACAACCATGCAGTTGACGTCTGTGATACAGATAGAAGGGCAAATTAATGCTGTGCTTTTTTCCTTGCTTTTACGTAATTGCTCACAAAAATAGTTTCATCTTTGTCTTGATGACCTCTTATGACAGCAAAACAGGGTTAACTCATAAGATCCCACCGCTGCACAGGCACTGCTTAAAGGATAAAAGAACATTGTAATGGATGGTGGAAATAGCTGAAGGGGGGGGGTTGCTGGAGAATAATTTCGAAGGTTGAATTTATTCTGTTTGGCAGGAGATGAGAAACAGTCAAAATGGACAATGCAAAACAATGAAGGTCAGAGGAGAGCGTTTTGCTATATCAGCATCCTTTGATGCTTTAATGAGCATTTTTTGATTATTCATCCAATTATATATCTTAAACTGATTTTGCTTGCAAATACAGTGCCCATTCCTGAGTCAAATGTGCCAGAGGACTCTGCAGTTCTTCATTTCCACAATATTTCATGACTCTTACTAAAGTCATTATAATAGTGGCCTTTACTTTTACAATAAATCCCAGGCATCAATTATATACTTAGAAATGTAAGAGACATTATTTGTGAATATGGAGATGATAATATAGACATATTTTTTTTCCCCAAAAAAGAACTTTGTAAGCAGGTGTGAGTAGTGACTTTCAGGGATTGAGTTAATGAAGTACTTGAATTTGTACTAGATCAGGGTCTGGTCTGGTGTTGCTCATTACTTACACAAGAGATTTAAGGTGTACAAGAGGCTTACTTTTTTTCTTCAGTACCCCTGACATTGCTGGTAGTCAAGCCCAGCATTTCCCAAAGGGGAGCTTGCTTCTCAGCTCACCTTAATTTCCACTACTACCCGCCCACATCCCAGGCTTGAGGACTTAACTCGCTTCACCCCATGTAAAATGCTGTTCTGCAGGAGCTTGGTTCAGCCTTGGGTTTGAAGCTCCACCGCAGCAATTAAAGAGCAATTGGCACTTGATCTCAGGAATAGGCCTGTCTTAAGGGAGGATAAAATGTGCTTCTATCTGGTGTTGATGGTGCTCTGTTTTAACTAGATCTGGCAGCTGAAGTTTAGCCATCTCTAGGCTCTTTGTCACAAATTAATTCTGGGCTGTTGTCCTCACTGGTATTTTTTTTCTTTCTTTCTTTTAAATCCAAACTAATTACCTTGGCTAACATTCTTTTCCAGGTTAGAAAAATCTTAACTAGCCTAATTATCTAGTTGTGTGTTAATTGTGGGCAGTCTTCTTTGTGCACAGCCAGTGAGAGGGTTGTACCGAAGCTCTTTACCTGCAACTCAAAACAAGTCAGTGATTAAGAGCCAATATCCTTGAAATCATCCTTTCTGCTCCCTGCAATTGCAGTTTCCATGTCATATGCTGAGATGCAGGAGGCCGGGCCCCTTCAGCATCAGTCACGCCAGCGATTTGAGACATGGACTTAAAAGTGTAGCTAGTGATCTACATAATCTTTTTTTCTGAAATCATTACTGCTGTTAGCTTTCTTTGATGGAAGGCCAGTATTTCTGTTTCCCTCAGAAATTATTATCAGATGGAAGGAATAAAACACAAGAGAAATTTTTGCATCAAAGCTGCTGAAGCCAGCTATTACATAGAATTCAGAGAATATCTACTTCTGTGGCATGGCAGTGAAAGCTGTTTGATCCAAATGCGATGGCAGTTTGGAAAGACAATTACAGAATCATTAGCTCAGATTTTCAGCTGTTTGACTGATTTATTTTCTAGTAGGCAGTTAATGGATTAATGAAGTAGCAAGCAGCCTGTAAATCCCTGGCCTTGTAGAACTTACCTGATTCACATAACCATGACTGTAACTTAGAGAAACTATGCTTTGATTAGCAGTTTTCACACCTGGATCATCTTTGCCCAGTCTCACAGCTTATTCCATGATTTTTGTTACCCTGTTTGAATCTGATAGTTTGAGTAGCTAGGTTTAGATTTAAATACTTCATATTCTGTAAAACTATTTGAGTTTGGTTGCTTTGTTGCCAAATAATTGAATATAGGTTAGTATCAACTTTGTTGCAATAATAGCAATATTTCCTCTTGGATCCATAATTATACCATGGGACCTTGTAGAGTTTATTTCCTCAAGGCTTTCAGTTAGATCACAAGAGTTCTATGCAGAGCATTGCTGTCCAGGTTTTACCACTATGGCAAGCTTCTTCAGTCTCTCCAGCAATGCAAAAGGGCTGTGAAGTCACTTTAATAGTGCTCCTGAGGATTGCTAAAGAGCAGTTACAACAAGGTCTATTCCATCCTCTTCTCTCTGGGGAGGGAAGTGTTCCCAGCTCTGGCTGAGTCAAAGCGCTGGTGTTTTATAGCTCTGGCATCAGGGAGGACCGGGGCTCTGGCTAGCTGAACAGGGCCTTGCAATCCCAGAGGAAGGAGGAATAGGTCTTCTGACTGGAAGCCTTTCTCCCCTAAAATGATGGTACATCCACTGAAAAAGGTGGAGACAAGTATGCGGTACGTGGCATCACCATTTTCCTCCTGCATCACAGGGACAGTGGATTGATCTAGCCTTTATTTTTCCATGTATGACAATTCTTTTCAGGTGAAACCATTTTGGGATCCTCAAGGTATTAGCTCCTAGACTGCAGTCTGTTATTAACAGTAGCTGCAGTATCTCTTATCCAAGGAGCAAGAATCGTGTATGCAGTGCAAGTAACCCTTATAAATGAAAGAGTTCTCCCAATTTGAGTTTATCCTTGCGTTTTAATATATGTCCCCAAAACAAAGTAGATGTCTTGGGCCTTGCACAGAATCGTACATCGCTAATAATGATAAGTAGTCTTAGGCTCTCTAAACACCTTCTTGCAACCCTACAGAGCAAAACTGATACTGCAAGTCCTTTGTGTGGATTGCTTTCTTTCACTGTGCTCCAAGGCTGCAGCCAACAGGTTTCAAGATTGCACCCTGCTGACATTTTTCCAATTACATGTGGTACAAATAGAGACTTCCAGATGTAGTAGTATAGGAGGAAGTATAAAAAAACCTGTCAGATTCCTGAAATCTCCAAACTAAAGGAGTTGAATATTTCCGAATGAGGTCTAAGAATGTTTTTCTTGATGAAACTGTATCCGTTTGTTCTTCTGTGGTGTAAATCATATTCCTGCATTTCAGTCTGTTTAGTGTCAGTGTGTTTGCATGCTAGTGATGTTTACTTTTGTCCTATTTCCCATCAAGTAAGAGCAGCTACAATCTGAAATCTTCAAATATCTTCCCTGTCATCTATAGCTAGTAGCACACTTTGCAGTATAGGGAATTTCTTGGTTATGAGCTTAAAATCAATTATTTGGGTGAGTAGTATTAACCTGAAGATTGTGTTCAAGGTAAAAGCGTGTGTAAAATAGTGGTTTTAGAGTTAAAGCAGCTGGTACGTGGCTTCAGGTAATTCACTTTAAAATGATACATGAGTGTTTTTGTGGCTTCTGTTGAGTGTTTTGTGTCTCATTTGGAGATCTATATTCTGAGAAGAGTTGCACTGTGTGGTTTATGTAGAATCAAATTATATCCACTTTTATGGTGGAAACTACCAGCAATGAGAGTGACCCCTTTCCTCCAGCTGATATTAAAAATGTTCTTTGATATGATGGGGATTACGCAAATACTGTGATTTTTATAAAATCTTGAAAGTAGGTGAGATGTTCTGCTGCTGTGGCTGAGAAAATATATTATTTAACATAAGAAACTATGCCTGGCACCATTAAGAGAGTTGATTGGCTTGAATGCATTTTAATTCTTTATCATGACAGTTTGTGCTACTAATGAGGTTCTATTGGGAGTGAAAGCCATTTTGAAGACTTGCTTCATCAGCCATTTTGCATGGTAATGAATCCCCTTAAAGCTTGGGGCCATAGGATTTGCCTTTCCCTCTCGTTCATTGAATGAGACCTCCCACTCCAGCAGAAGCTGCAATTACAGAGCTTTGCTTGAAGGGACTCTACTGTATTGTGCACTTATCTTGCGGGTGTGGAGTGGGAAGAAAGCCACTTTTGGGAGGAAAATGCATACTTTCATTCTAAAGTTGCTCAGAAGAGGGTTTTTCAACCACTTAACTTTAAAGCAAATGCAGGAGAAATACTTTAAGTAACATGAATTATGTATATATCATGCAGTATCATCCATGCCATCTTTTCTCCCAAACCCATACTTCTCCTAGCTTGTACTCCCATATGGCCCATCCAGCACGTGTGGGTTCATATCCAAATAAGCTGGGTTCATTTCTCTTCTGAGTAATGCCTTCCTTTCTCGGCTGTTACCCTGAGGAGGGTTGCACAATACAATGTGGCAGAATGTGGTCCTAAAAGAAAAGCGTTTTCCCTACACCTCCAGTCAGAACACCAAGCGACAAACAGCTAGACATTTAATCATTTGTCAAGCTTGTCTGCTTGGCTGTCATGTTTAAATCTTAAATCAAAATGGTTTTTGGTTTTTGTGTGTGTTTGGTTCCCCCCTCCCCCCAATACTAACAAATCTCAGGCTTTGCAAGGCAAGGGTTATGTGACAGCTCTGCATAGCAGTAACACTAGCAAGAGCAGCTCTCATGATGTGAACGGAAAAGATCTCTGGCACTGGATTACAGCAGCACCTTCACAGTGATCCGTATTGCTCATTATCTATTTTAATATTCCCTCTGAATGCACCAGACACGATAACTGAAAAGCAAAACAAGCACAAAGCAGCGTCTCACCTGACAACAGCACTGCACTGTGCCCGCAAGCACCAGCCTGAGCCTGCAAGCTGGTTAACATTAACACGAACTGCAACAAGCATCGGGTCACTCAGCACCTGGTCAGAGGCAGGTTGCCTTTCCCCACCAAAAGCCAGTGAATGAATGATGCTGCTTGCTTTTTTTTTTCTTTTGAAAACACGGACTGGACACAGTTTTCAGTGCATTTCTTTCTAAGAGTGGGGCAACTACTTGTTGAGCTCACCTTGTGATGTGATTTGCAGGCTGATTCACTTACTTCTATTTCTACATAAAAGATGTGAATGAACTACCTGGTATAATTAAGGCCTGGAGCATGGATGTCCAGAGTAAAGAGGCCTTGAGGGTTATTGCAGCTGAGTTGTAGCATTCAGAGGGTGTTGTGCTGTTGTGTCAGCACCTGAGATTTTATCATCAGCTGGTATAATTTGATTCAGCTACATTTATTTCACCGGGACTCTACAGATATCTGCAAACCGATACATGGCCTTAGATGTTAAACAAATACCTGTCTTCTGAGCAAGATATGCTGCTGAAGTATCTATTTTTTTACCTCCCATTCCCAGTTTCCAGGGTTTTCTTCCCGTCACAAAATCTCATCATAAATTCACTCTCTACCCTTCTGCCTTTCCATGGAGAGCAGAAGCTTAATTATTTTTTATTTTTAAAGGCAGCTATCACATTGCCTATATAGAAATGAATTGATTAAAGAATGTTTTTAAAAGAACCACTGTTCCTGTAAACAGAAAGCAGATCAAGGAACATGCAAGTATTCTTCATAAAAATCATTCAACTGACGTTAATGAAGGAGGAGGGGGGATCAATCAGCCATGTACAGTAAATGATACAGAAAGGCATCATGCCAGGAACTTGCAACAACTTTCAACTCAGATGGCTGAACAAAGTCAAGCCGTAATTTAGCCATCAAATCTTATCAGATGTTGGTAGAGTTAAATGTTGAACCAAACACTTCTATATGTTCTGTGCTTGAGTGGAGTAAGGTTTACAGCCAAAAATATAGTTTTGAGGTGGGTTGCAGGGAGGCTCCAAAAAAAAACCCCCCAAACCTTCAGGTTTTCTGTATAAACCTTGTCAATGCAAAACCAGTATCTGTTGAGCTGGAAACCTGAAACTTCTGAGGGCTGGTTGCTTGGTCTTCTCTAGTTAGAAATATCTTCTAATGTTCCTTAAATAATGGAAAAAATTAATGCAATTTTCCATGGAGTGGAGGGGATTGTGAGTAACTAGCAGAGACCTGCTTGCCCTTAACCCAAATGCATTTGGCTTTTGTTTTTCTTTTCCAAACAGTTGCTCTAAAATGAAATGCCAGGTCTGGGTTGTTTTTGGTTTTGGGGGAGGGGGGGGGGGGGGGGGGGGGGGGGGGGGGGGGTGTTGTTTCTTTTTTTTTTTTTGTGGTGGTAAAAATTACTTCGATTTGCTTTGTGAATTGCTTTTGAATTCCTGCTGTTTGCATTTTGTCTACATAGTACTAGATTTGAATGAGTATGTGTCCCTTGATAACAACAATAAGGGAAATTTTTATTCCTGGCTGCAAGTGCCTTCATTCAGAAGTGCTTTTTAATTGTGAAGGGCTTCCACTAAATGGAAGATAGCTGGTATTAATTTCTATGTGGAACAGCTAATCATGTTGAATATTAAACCTTGCCTACCATTAAACTGCCAGAACCATCAGGGAGAAACCTGAAGTCTGGCTGGAGCAGCTGAGCTCATCCTGGCAACCATTAGAAAACTAAAAAAAAAAAAAAAAATCCCAAAAGCTAAGGGGGCCGAGAGCATTGCCATCTCCACAGCCTCTTCCTCAAAAGTCTAGATGAAATTTCTGTCTGTGGTACAAGAACAACAATGCAGGGAGTAATCAAACATTGTGAAGCCATGGCCGATTTTCTTCCTAATTGAGGAACAGCAGCAATTTTTCCTAGTCCTGCTTGCCTCAGGCTGGAGGGGTAGAGTGGCTACTTGTTTCCATGGAGATGCTTTTTTAGCAGGAAGACTTGGCCTCACATGTATCTGAAACAGCAGAGGCTGATTTCCTTCATTGCCCTTAGAAGGACGGTGTTAAAAAGAAGTCATTATCAGATTGGGATTTTACAGTTTAACTCACAGAAGTCATAAACACTCCTTCACTTTTGGAGCTGCAAAAAATCTAAGCATGAATCTTCATAACAACCCTGTGGCTTATAAAACAGGGGAAATGCAGCAGATGGGAAAAGTCTTACTTGTAAGTGTGTAATGAAAGCGGCTTGTTGGCTTGGGATTTCTGGGAATCTGTAGTCTTGAACTCAAGGCCCTTTGCAGAAGAGAGGGAGACAGCAACATAAAGGGTGGGTAGATTATAGCAGCTTTCATTAAAGGCATTGTTGATCTTAAGGTTCTCTTAAAACTTCTGGTCCTTGCATCTTTACGATACTAACAGGGCGATCTTGGCTTGTTAAAATGCACTGAAACAAAAGGAAGATTTCCCTTGTCTTCAGTATGAAATACCTGTGGCTGTGATCTTTTTACAGTAAATTATTTCAAATGAAAGACTATTCTGGGTGTGAGATGAGAGTATCAATGAAACTTGGAAGTCTGCTCCCATGGAAATGAATGAAGTCTTTCTCTTGGCATTAGTAAGATCAGGCTAATGAAGCTAATAATTTCCCCTTACATTTGCAAAATAAAAAAATAAAAATCAAAGACAAAATTTGGATGGGTTTTTCAAGGCAATAGCACTTTGGATAGCCACTGATCCTCCATGCTAAACTTGAAGTTCTTTCCCCAAAATATATATAAAAGAAGTAAGAAGAAAAAGTTCAAATTTATTTTGGGAGAGAAGCTGGGGCAGGGGTTGGAAGCAGCTTATAATCACCAAGCTCTTTCATTGGCAACAGTTGCTTCCCTCTTGCCTAAATATTTTGAACTGATTGAGCTAGAGGCAGAAACTCCACGTGAGAATTTTCAGCCCAAATGGCTTAAATGAGGAGAATAGCAAATGTAGACAAATCTGATACAGCACTTCATCATGCCCGACAGCACTAATAACTGGAGAGATATCTAGGCAGGGTTCTGCCTAAATACGACGACTCTTTAGTGCATGGTATTCAGGTTTTCCGTATCAGGATAAAACCAAACAAAAACAGCCCCCAAAGAAATCAATTCAATTTCTAAATACTTATTTTCCATCTTGTATGAACTTATGTGGCCACATTTGTGCTGCCTTAAATAAAAGTTCAATTTCAACTATCTTCCAGCTCCTAAGTAACTTTCAAAATCCTTAGGTAGCATCTTTTTAGGGAAATTGTAGCAAGAATGAGTACTTTACAATGCTTCAGACTCCATCCAGTGTCATCTTTTCTCAAGTAATAAGGAAGGCATGCTTTCAAGGACCACACTTCTAAGTCTTCCATTTTTTAAAAGTAATTACCAACAGACAAACTATATCAGAGACCCATTCTTCATCTTTAATTATTTAGGAGAGAGACTACTGTCAGCAGGAGCCGAAGCACAGACCTAGCAAATCACATAGCAATTGCTAGGTCCAGTATCTACTGTGCTTTGTTCGCAGTAAACAAGGCTTGAACGCTATCAATTACAGATGTGTCTGCAGGGTGTTCAGGACAGCTTTTAATAGGATGTGACCCCTTCTGCCTAGGTAATGAAGTTGTTTCAGTTGGCAGTAAAAAACCACACTCTTGGAAGAAGGTATAATTTCAATTTTTCAGATGCAAGAAGAGTTTATTCTTGGTAGCTCCCTTGCCTTCTCTTTAACTTCTTGCTAAACTTCTTGTTATCTTCTTTGCAAACTATCCCATCCTGAGTCTTTGATCCCAATGAGGTCATGACTTTATAGCTATATAAATCACAGCTGCAGAGCTGTGGTCAGTTCAGGAGATGCTTACTCATAGCCTCTCTGGGGACTAGAAACCCCAGGAAAAGGAGGGGTTTTTTAGACAAATCATGGCAGAGTTTGTATTTGGAAAAAAGGTCAGAAATTTGTGATAAATACTTCTAAATATAAACTATCAGAAAGCCCTAATCTGAAGCAGGGGAGCGGGTCTAAATTTTGTGGTACAAACTGGTATCTAGTTGCTGCAGGGTTAATAGTGTCAAGATGATATTTGCATTAGCTAGCTAATTATTTAATTCATCTACATGTTAAATGTCTGATTTTTATGTAAATTGGACGTATTTCTGGCAAGGAAAAAAATAACAGCTGACAGTGACATTTAGTGTCATTTGAATCTGGCTAACGTTGAAGTAATAATTTCCATTTTTGTACTAGGACAGGCTGAAAATAGTGGTATTCAGACTCTTTGCAGTTTGGTAGCGATTCATCCTTCTTCATCCACATCCCACAACTGCAGGGCAGAGATGGGCAGAACTCGCTCTGCTTTGTCTGGCAGCCCCATCCTCATCTTTACCCTGCCCTCCATTTTGCTCTCTCTTGTCAGCTGTGTAATTTGCCAAAACCCATAACTTAATGATTGTGTTTTGTTTGGGTTACTAGGCTTGGGTTTTACATCACATTATTTTAAAGCAATTACTCAGCATTTGCTAAAATGCTAAACTTGGTGGAGATCTCAGGAAATAGAGCTCCCTCATTTTAATAATTAAATGGCAACAAACCAAACAAAACCGTTGCTTTTGCTGTCACTTTCATAAAAAGAAAATAGAACAAGGTGGCTAGCACGTAGGTTGGTTTGTTTGCAGGACATGAGCTACAGAGAAAGATTACTTGATCTGAAAGCCTGAGACACATAAATGATGGATGATTTTCATCTCTGATGCTTTGGTTCAGCAAGGCGCTTCTGCACGTGACTAACCTTAAACACCTTGGACAAAATCATTACTCCACAGAAGTCAATATAATTGAGCTCCGGTTCCTTCAGCGCAGGCAGTATATCATCCATTGCATGCACTAGTGTTCCTTGCCAAACAGCAGACTAAATGTATCGCATTGGGAGAAGTGTACTTTGTGTTGTAAATTGGCGTGTACATGGAGAGATTTATCTACAGTCTGAACTATGGGGAGGGAAGAGGATTTTTGCAGTTTATGATATCTTAGAAGGTTACAATATTACAAATATTCATTCAACAAGCAGTAGGTAAGAGCCTTTGGTGCTGTAAATGAGCTTTGTTTCATTGATTTCGATGAGTCTGTGCCAGTTTGCTGAAGGACAAGATAATCTTTTGAATTTTCCCCTGCCCCTTTGCATCTTACTGTTCCCAAAAAGCTACTTGGAGCAACCAGTGGGAACAGCAGAGGCTGAGTTATGCCTCTAGCATAGACAGTGGCCAACGAGCTGCTGACAGCACAGCTCCAGCGCTGAGTAGGAGGGTGGTGGCGTTGTCCAAGAGCCAAGGAGGGTCTTGGCCGATCTGCAGTCCACTTCTTTCTGTATCAACCAGTGCCACTGACTCAGCCCTTGGTATCTTAGTCACAATACCAAGATGGGCACCTATGTTTCCTGACTTAGAAAAGTTGTTTTTGGTGGCAGTAAGACTCATAAATGTGTTTGAAATCCAGAGGCACGAGGTGTGTCCTAAGCACGCAGGATGATGCAAATACCAGCATTCTTTCATTAACCAGAAAGAGGATATATGAAGTCTTACCTCTCTCTCAGGTAGAAGTATTTACCTACAGCTTGACTTAGATGTGTTGGAGAATTACAGTCTAGAGCTATTGCTTCTTAACATCTCATTTGTCTTTCCGGTTACGGGCAATTGGATTTACGCTCTCTTAGAGCAGGCAATGGCATTGTCTACTTTTATATAATGACCTAAAGGACACACTGAGAAAGTGGGAGACTTGAAGCTATCTCTCTTTTTTTGCATCTCCAGAAGTGTGACTTACAGGCACCATAATAAATCGCCTCCTGCCACCATGCTGCAAGGAGTACAGAGTGAAGAGGACAAATGAGAGAGCTGGACTAAGAATACAGGAATATAACTCTATATTCCAATGACAAAGGTACTTGCCAGGAGGGAAGCAGTCCTGGGTTGTGGACTCATAACAGCTAGCATTGGCTTAAGTGTACTTACAGAGAAACCTGTGTTAAAACTGGAATGACAGGAGTGGAGGTAAAGTTATGTTGATGCTAGCAACTCTGGAAAACCCACCCAAAAGGGACATTTGCATTACATACAAAATATGCATAGTTTGAGACAGTGATTTAGACAACTAAGGAGCTTCATTTTTGAGCTAGCATTTACTGATGAGTTATTGACTGTATCTGTACCTCACTGAATAGAGCTCCAGCTAGAATAATTTGTTTGCTATTGACAAGTACTGAGGTTGAAGTAAATTTAATTTAGTCAAGCTCATTGATTTTATTCACCACTTATGAAGAAGAGAGGTAACGTTATCTAGCTACTGCAATCACAAGCCTTCTCTCTTGAAGGGTCGTATTCTACTTTCTCTGAAGTAATTCAAGAAAGATAGCTGCTGAATTTTCCCAAAGAGGAGCCAGTTCTGACATTGCACTTAACTTAAGGGTGACTTTTTCCAAAGGCTTAAACCTTTTTGAAAATCAGTGAGATGCAGTCATGGAAGTCATAGAGATTACACAATCTCAACAGAATGAACAGTAAGTCTGTGAGTAAAACACCAGGAGCAGGTATTTTACAGCTTCAAAGGATATTTGTGTTCTGTCTCTTGCCTAGAAATATGGTGTAATCAGAACTACAGGATGGAATTAATCTCAATGTGTCTAAGAGAAACACTGCTCATAAGTTATGACTTGTGAGCCTACAAAGCCTTTCTAGTTAGGACATGCCTCGGGGCTGTAGGAGGTTAGATAAGGTACCCGTGGGTAGACAGGGGTCCAGCAGAGAAGGGAGACGGCGGGTGCTTCACTGGGTGCCTCTTCCTACAGGGCACTTAGCCTTAATTCTGCGGAGGTCATGTTCCCATCACTATCTTCTGTTGAATGATGCCACTAGATTGATCCTCCTCCAGCAGCTCACTTTGATATGCCAGAATAAGTGTCTTTCTGCTGTGATGGTGAAATGCAGCATTTTGCATAAGGGCAGTTGAATTCTCTGAGCAGAGTTCAGTAAATTTATTTATTTATACCCCAGTGCTGCATAGCTGTTGCTCTCAAAAAGGCAGCCTCTTACCTTACTTCTACCTTGAAATCCCCTCTGGTCAGCCAATCGTGCTATTGGACTGATAAAATAGATCCATTATTTAGCTGTAGATATCTTAATTATTGTTACTCTTGATTGGTCTAGTTCTTTTCATTATTACTCTTCTGAGGGGATTAAAATTAGCCAGATATTGAATGATTCCTATATCAATAAAGGTGGAGATGTATTTATGTACAGAATAAATGCAGCTTTGCCCAAATAATAAATCAGTGGAACAGTCAGTACATGCAAGCTAAGCGTGTGCAAGTGGTTAATGCCAAGGACTTAGGGAGCCGTTAGGACTCTAAGTGCTAACCCTAGGTGACTTTCTGATTGACATTCACTAATCATAAACAGTCAGTTTAACTTCCACACAATTTATTCAAGCTGATTGGAAAAAATGACGTAAAGCAGTTATTTATCTTGTTTGTGTGGAACTTCCTTAAGAAAAATTGAAGAACCATAACGTAGATTGTATAGAGTATACAGGAAATAGTCTTGTTAATTACTTCATTTTATGTTTGAGAAATTATCAAAAATGTATGTTGCATCTGGAGTTATTAGAAAGGCCAGTCTCTGTTCTGCATCAGCGCCATTTGTATACAAGTGTTTAGTACTTCGTGTTACTTTGTAAGCATTCTTGTAGCGCTGTATGGTTTCATATTTTTATGACTGCCTATGTCATAGATTTTTGGCACACTCTTTAGTCCTCATCTGCCAATAAAATGGCTAATCTAGGCAGCATGGACATACTTTAATCAAGGTCATTAATTACTCCCAAAAAACCCTTTTGTGATAAGGGTGACGTAACTGCACTTATCTCAGTTAAGTGTGGAAAAGGTGTGTTAACTACTCATTCAGGTAGCTAGAGTTTAACATGTAGCTGAGAATTATTATAGTGTGTGGTATAATTGCAATGTAGTTAAGATGCGTGGATTTCTAATATGAAAAGTACTTCATATATCAAGTGGCAATAATAGATGAATCAGTCATATTAGCTTTCCAATTTCATTACTCATACTGTATCAAACCACAGTTTCCAACGTTGTCACTGCTCAGTTTATAATGCACAGCTTCTCTGTGTGCTCATCTGTTTAAACACAGAACTCCTGTAGAACAAACGAATGTACGAGGACACAGGGTGCATTAATAGTTTCAGTGATATTTATACATTTGAAGTGATTTGGGTGCTTCTGATAAAATGGTTATGTATGAGTTTAGGAGTAAAAATTCCCAGCTTCTTTTTTGAAAGTACCTACCAAAGAATATGTACATTGTGAATGTAATCGCTTTGCAGTTGCTTTCATTTTATGATAAAAATGTGATCATCTAGAGAGAAAAAAAAAAGCCAATCAGCTCTCAGACTTCAAGAATGTTGTATTGGCATATATAAAGACACTCAAGTTGCGCCAGGGGAGGTTTAGATTGGACGTGAGGAAAAATTTCTTTACTGAAAGAGTGGTTAAACATTGGAACAGGCTGCCCAGGGAAGTGGTTGAGTCACCATCCCTGGAAGTATTTAAAGACGTGCAGATGCGGCACTTAGGGACATGGTTTAGTGGGCATGGTGGTGTTGGGTTGACGGTTGGACTTGATGATCTTGGAGGTCTTTTCCAACCTTAATGATTCTATGATTCTATAACTTCTACCTGTAGCTTTTATCGGAGATGCTGAGAAATGGTCTCCGTCGTAGGTGGGTTCAAAATGTATACGTTTAACTTTTGCACCTAGCAAAACCACTTTTTTTTTTTTCATGACCAAAACCAATTTTCTGCAAGTGTGAAGGAAAAAGAACCCTGTCCTCCTTTGGTGCTGAGGCTGGAAAGGAAATGAAAACGTTCTCCCTTTGCGCAAGACAGTAAGCACTGGGTTATTGCATGGTCTCGTTGCTGGTGAGGAATCTCTTCTCTCAGCTGTCTTTGCAGGCTGCCAGTATTGCCGCTGCAGTAGAGCGGTATGGCCAAATTTATCCTGAAGACAATTCACTCAGGTTGAACTTGACTCTAAGTCAAACAGTATTGAAAGTTTCATCCTGAAAGCTTGTAGGGTTAGGTCATGTGCGAGTTAAGGCAGAGTTGCAAAGCTTGGGGCAGGGTGGTAACTGCAAGGGAGCACACAAATAATTCCCAGCTTTCCCTGAATTGTAACTATCTAAGAAGATATCCCTTACTATTTGTAGTAATGTAGAAGCACCCTCCAGCCACTCTTTCTTCAGGGTTTTGGAGGCATTTTATAAACAAGTGATATCTGCTTGGCTGCCAGCAGTTGTCTTTGGAGTGATAGAAAAATAATCAATTTTTGCCAAGTTGAATTTGAACATGTTGAATTTAGAGTACGAGGGCTCCAAATAATCAAGTAAATTAGAACAAAGACTGACTAGGAAACAGACGTGTGCAATCAGATCCAAATGCTCTCTGCTCGATGGGCAAAGAGATCAGATCAATAATATTGTGCTGCAGAAAAAAAGGACTTTGAATCATAAAGCAACTGAAAACTTACCAGACTAATCTTTCTTCACCACTTTTTGTCTGCCTCTGTAGTGAATAGGAACAGCATAGAGCTCCCATACCACAAACACCGATGTGTGGAGACAGACTCAGAGGTGCACTGCATGGAAACATACGTACAGAAGGGGAGTTACCTAAGTGTGGGTATCTCCCAGACTGGCATCTAAATTGTGTCTACCAGAAGCCATGTGTTGGAGAGAGAGAGAGAGAATTTGTATGGCATCAGGAATAAGCTCTTTACCATTTTATTTAGAAAATGGCATGAACTGCTCTGTTTTCACATTTGTCTTTGAATATACAAAAATAGTAATCGGTCTGTTCCAGAGATTTTTCTGACGCTTATTCATACTGTTAGCTTTCTGGACACCACCACCACATTCCTTCCATATCTGAGGCATATAAATCTTCAAGTGGACCAGTATACTAATTCTGTAGCTGCTGAAAGAAAGATGGAATGCGAATAGTATACCTCCCTGCTACTCTAACTGGACGGGAGCAGATACATTCCTTTCCCTTGAAATCATCATTAATTTATTGATTTGTTTGGGTACAACAGTGTCTTTTAGTCTCCAGACATCAGAAGCACTGACCTTTATATACAAAATAGGCACTTCAGTAATTTTCCCCCCTATTTTTCATGGCATGTTGTCATTTATTGTTCAAAGTCCTTTAAACTTATTTTATTATTTGAAAACTTTAGCGCCGCCTTCAATGCAAGAAATTTGTAAGAAAATGTATGAGACCAGAGTCTTCCTATTTAGAGATGGGATTTAAGAGGTGAGAGGTCAGCTCTTAGTTAAGGATTCCTTGGTAGATTTTTCTTGTTTGTTGGGTGTTTTTGTTGTTGTTTTTTTTTTTTAAAGCTGGGGGATGGCTAGCATATACTTTTGATTCCTTTCAGTTAAAATACTACAGTATATTTATTTTCAAAGGTGCATTATGGCCTTTGTGTTCTGGGGACTATTGAAGGAATTTTTTGCAGTTTGTTCATGTGAGTCCTGTGACTACAAAACTGTAACAAATTGTCAGCACAGCCCAGGGCCGGAGTAGTACTGAGTCTCCTTTTTTTTTTTTTTTTTTAAACTGGCTTTATTTTAGATTGATGTCATCTTGTTTAGTTGTCTGATTACTAGATGAACCCAATTTTAAAAAGGGTCTGATTTTATAGGCTAATCATCCAAATGGAGATCACTTTTTTTTTTTTAGAATAACTTTAGCATTGTAGAATATTGTAATTTGAGTTTTATCTGCTGTTAAGCTTGGAACAGAAACAAAAGCCATCTGCTTTTTAGCCCTTCAGTAGATATCCATCCTCTCACGGGCAGTTTTGTTCGATATGCTCCCAGCTGATGTGTTTCATCTCACTAAATTCTCTGGAAAAGCACAAAATCAGTATGTTTTCTTGTCTCAGAAATAGCAATGAGAAGCACAACATAATAAAGCAAAATAAATAAATTTAAGGCAACTGAGATGGAAAAACAAAGGAAAAACCCCCCAAAGGATCTAGTTAAATTAATATGGCAGCTTGAAAAAGCATAATTGTGCAATTCAGAATTATATACAGCCTACAGTAAGATATTTGAAAATTAAGATTCATTAGGTATCAGGATTTGGGATTTTCTTACTGAAAATCCTGCAAAATAACAAGGTAGATCTCTTCCTATACGTATCTCCTCAGAACTACCGAAGGCACTTTCTGCTCTGCCTATTTTGCTGTCAGGTCTAACTGTTCAAAGTGCCAACATTTTGCCAGGTTTGTAATAACACTTTATCATTAGGAAGCATTTCTTTGCCTTTTATTTCAGCTGTTCAGTTACCACTGTTTTTGACGACCATTTTTGGAGGTGGCAGCATCAATGTTCATTTAGATGCAGTCTAATACATTTCAAAGTAAGTGATAATCGGCTTTAAAGGGTGCTGTTATAATCACCCCCCACATCTTTCCCCTCCTTTTCTTCCTGTGAGTCCCCAAGGCTGATTTTCTTGTAAGCTTACCTGGAAATTGAGACAAATGAGTACTGTAGGGTCTTGCCTGTTAACAGTCTTGGGGGGTGATTGATTTCAGTGACGTTCACCACTCAACTTCAGTGCCATGTTGTTCACAAAACCTTGGGCTGCTTGTCGGTCCTCCCCGCTGATGTTTAACTGGCTTGGAGCCCTCTCACCGCATCACAGCGGTAAAGCCATGTACCCCTCCAGCCTCAACATGGGAAAGTCTCTGAAGGGCTGTGCCCATGCTGGGGTTCACCTGCCAGCTTCAAATCTGTATCTGCAGAATAAAATAGCTCTGCACTTAATAGATTGGGATGGGAGTCAATCATCCTGCCCAGTGAGAGGTTGTGGTGGTTGTTTTCAGTTTTTTTTTTTCCCTGGTTCCCCACATTTTCTTCTATCCTGAATTCCAACAAAAAGCTGGCATCTCCAATACTGTCAAACTGAAGAGAAAAATGAAAAATGCAGACAGGATCAGTCATTTGTTGCGTGCATTTTGCGTCTTTAACGTCACTTTTAATGGAGTATTTCTAAACGAAATTAATTTCAGATGTCAGAATAAAACATTCTAATTTCAAAGCTCTTTTTTTAAACAAGGCTGGACTTTTTCTCATTCATCTTTTCCTAGAAAAGGTATCATTTCAGTAAATTAAGCTCTCTTGACAAAAACAACAACAAAAAACAAACCTGAAAAAATTTCTGGCCACTTCTGATGGTGTATTTGTCACGCGCAGGCAAAAACAGGACTATGGGCACACGTGAATGTGCTGCGATGAACTGACAGATTGTATTCAGTATAATCAATGCATGTTTACATGCTTTGTATGTCTTCAAACAGTCTGTTTCTGAACTTAATATGTACAAAAGAGTAAATATCAGGATATGACCATGTGGTTGCTGGTGAGGATTGTGGCCAGGACCAGGCAAGCGATGCACATTGCAGAGCCAGTTGCTTGCCAGTTGCTAACAAAGTTTTCACATCTCCCTTCTTTCCTGGAGAGGAATTAAAATTCCCCTTCTCATCCCTCTGTTGTGAAAGAATAAGTTGCTGCTGTCCCTCATTGTACAAACCTGTGTCCCAGGTCAGCCTGATCCTGGCAAACAAGAGGCACAGCCCAGGCACCTCTCCCTCCCAATTCTCCCTACAGTATGGGGGAGAAAAGTTCATCCACGGTTGGACTTGAAACACAAGTCTCTCATTTTTCTTTCCTCCCACCCCCCACTGACTATAGCATGAGTCAAACTCATTATATTAGCTATCGAAAACTGGGTGAACCAATGCCTCTGGGCCCAATTCCCTTTCACTCTGCATGAAGTAATTTATATCATTTTGCTGTTTGGATTTTTTTTTTAAAGTGACATGGATATAAAATGGTACCAGGTTAGAGTGGCATAGATGTGAACCCAATCTGCATGGTTGGAAGTGACCATGTAAGGTAGCAGGCAGTGGTTTTTAAATGTTTTGATACTTGTATGAATTTTTACACCTTATGTGATATTTTAATATAGCAATCATTTAAGGCTAATGTATTTTAATGAATGCCTTGTAGCAATAGTTAGTCGCAAAACGGTTCCTATTAAACTTTCCTGTTTTCAAACACTCAAAACTTTCATTGTCAGCATAGAGTTTTCTGGTTTTGATCTATGCCCAAAGCAGATTTCTTGGGTTTTGTTACCTTTATGCAAATTTTTTTTTTTTCTTAAAAAGCGCCTGGATGACTTCTGAGTCATGACCATCATAAAAATTGCACTTTGTATTACACTTTATAAGGTAAAATTGCAGATTTCGTCCTCTCGGCTCTCACAGAGAGACCAGTTAACGTTGAACCTCCAGATCTGACACAGGGCAATATACTGTCTCTATTTTCATACGTTTTAAGCCAACACATGCGCTAGCAGAGGTCCTGAGAGGCATGGACCATGTCCTCCAGTATCTACACTTGTTACTGATACTCCTAAGCAGTGGGTAAGGCTCCCACGGTATTTGTCTTCTCACAGGATCTGTCATTCCACTCTGTGGAAAGATGGGGGTTTGCTTCTGGAAAACTTTGTGGGGGATGAATGGCTTTTTACTGCATTTCTTGTCTATGTATTTACTGTTGTTAACTTTCTCTGGAAAGGCAGCTTCATGTTAGTGAGGAGCCTGCCAGTAGAATGAGGATTTGAAGGTCTCGCTGCATTTCAGACTCTCTCATATAGCAATTTTCTATTTTAACAGCTAGGAAGAATGATACAATCTTGTATATTCCATGTTGTGAGAGCTGATCCAATGTTTTTGAACAAATAAAGCTGGCCAATTGTCTTTTTTTAAACCAAATCAGATGGGACGCCTTTTGAATAACTTCAGTGGTAGGCCGAAATTAATTGTAGTTGGTTTATGTTTTTCTTTACAGTGGCTGAAGAGCTGATTTCTCTTGTTAGCTGTTCTGGCAGGTTTGTTCCACTTAATGTTAATAAGATCCATTGTATGAGCATGTAAAGAAAAAAAAAATCTTAAATGGCATCTTTGAACTAGACAGACAATAAAATTAAAATTCTAAATGGTTGATACGAGGCTTGAAATGTCCCTTGAATAGAAGACTAGAGACAGTCACATCCTTTATGGAAGCTTTTCTTGTAGGTTGGCCTTTCTACTTTTTTCTTAAATTTCCATGCAGTGATTTTATTGTCTAATTGCTGCCAGTAAAAGTTATTTCTTTTGACTAACAGCTATTTCTCCAAGTTCTGTGCCCTTCTCTACAAAAAAACCCCACTTTATTTCATTACCTATATTTTAAGCAGACTTAGTGTCTAATCTTTGTTTCCTTTACCCCTTACTTTTAATAATAAATATTGCCTTAAAATTTAGATCTAATTACTTAAATCACTTGGGAATGTCCAACATACATAAAGGTGATCAAAACTGCAGTGCTCAGTCTAATGCACAGAGAAAATAGTATGTGGGATGGAGGTATCTTGACAGTCCATATAGTAAGATACATAGGCTGAATAGTGATAATGATGATGTGTGCATATACTGCAGGGCTCCTCAAGCACTTATTTCTGGCAAAAGCATTCTCCAGCTTTTACAATGGCCCAAAATAACGTCTCATGGCTGTCATTCTCTTCATAGTCACTGCCTTTCTGTCTCTCTCATTGCTCTGGGATTCCCCTGAGCTGAAATGCTGCGTGTTTTCCAGCTACACTGCACGTTGGGAAGCTCATCAACTGGGCAGACTACCAAATTGACAAAAATTTGGAGGCAGGTATCTTTCTTTGTGTTCTCTTCAGCATTAAATATGACATCACCTGACTGACAAAATCAGCAAATGCTTGAATATTAGGTCTGTTGCTTTGCTAGCAACCATGTAGTGAGCTGGGGGAGAGTCTGGGAGTACGGTCTGAAAAGCTGTCTTGCATAGCGCAGTAGAATTGCTTTTATGGTCCCTCCTCTCCATGTTTCCAGCATCTGTGTAAGGTATAAATGTAACTTATTTCAGGGCAGTTACCTGTATTTTGCTCAGTATTTTAGCAATAGGTCTGATAAGCTAGTTGTTCCTCTTAAGATACTAATTCTTGTCTATAGTCTCAGCTCTAGTTAATGCACATCTTTTTTTTTTTTTTTTTTGTCTGAGAATGATTATTCACTTTCTGATCAATTTTTCCATGCTTTGTAGTTTGGGATCATCTGTGTGTTTCATCAATATACAATTTGATTCATTCTTCTGTTCTTTAATAAAGATATTAAGCTGTATCAGTCAACACAACAACACACACTGTTGTATCTGTTCTTCCGACTTAAAGTTTATACCCTTTTTTCCTTTTTAATTAAAAATTTCCAAATGTTTTTCTACAACATACTAATACATTGATCGGGTATTGTCTTGCCAGATTTCTTACCTTAAAATTTCATAGTTATAAGTAGCTACTTCAATTTTAGTCAAATTAAGAGTATCTTTCTCCTTCTCTCTTTTTCCCCTCTGCCCTATCAAGCAATTTTTTCCTTCCCCCCCCAAATAATTTGGGTTGTTGCCACAGTCGCTTCTCTTTGAACTTTTATTACTCAGGATTGAGCATTGCAAAATACTTCCACAAATATCTCCTGCTATTGATTTATTTTAATAAAAATGTTCAGCTTCTGCTAAACACAAGAGGGACACTAACTGGAACACAGGTTCACAGAAGTGTTAGAGGTAGAAGTATCCATGGAAACGAACTTTACTGCACATGTTCAGATATTCTTCAGTCATCCCAACCAGAGGTAGAAAATGGTATTGGCTGACCTGTCTTTGAAGACTCACAGCTTAAACAGCACAGCCATAGCGCTGTTTAATGCTAGTCTCTAAGGAAACTATTGGTGGATCCAACAGGTTCCCTTTACAGGCCACATACTGTTGAATAATTGTGGTAAAAGTGTCTACGTTATTTTGATGATATTGTCTTTGTAGGAAAAAGACTAAACTTTTCCTAACGGTTTTATTGTCTCAAGTTGCATCATTAGTCCCATTTCCTCCCATTTTGCTCTTTTTTTTTGAAAGCAGCTGTGTTAAATCCTCTCATTAACCTTCAGCATTTCCCCCCCTCTTGCATCTGAGCTGATCCATAGCAATGACTGCAGCCAAACCCTGCTCGCCTGATTCAATCAAGCAGTTCCACTTACTTCACAGCAATGCACAGTTAGGAATATCATAGATGGGATTAGATGGACGCATATATGAGAAGAAAGCAGGATTCAACTGCTCAACACACTTCTCGTAATCCAACCCTCAAGTAATTCTCCCTGAATTTCTAAGAGAGATATCTAAAAGGTGTTGTATGATTTTGTTTTTAATGTTTTTCTTTGTTCTCTCTAGTTTTATTCAGGCACTTAACATCTAAACCAATTTGTAAAGGTCTAACTGCTTACCAGATGCCTCTCAATGCACACTGTCCTGCAGTGAGCTTGCCAGCATACAATTTCAAGCTTGAGTTTGAAAATCCGAGTCTGCTGTCCCTCTTGAATCTGGCCCTGAGTACAGGGTCTCTGGTTTTATGCTGTCATTTTTAGGCACTTTGTGATTCCTAGGAGGAGACAATTTTTTTTAATCTGGTCAAAAACTAAACTCTTAGTCTAATTTTTTGTTATTTTCTCTGTTGCTCTTCAAGATAAACCTAACCTGGAGATCGGGTAGAGACTTCTCAAGTTGATAAAAGTTGGAAAAGGGAAATGTGAGCTGGCAGCAGAGTTGTTGGCCTGGTGTCCACCCCTTCGTCCCATTCTCTGGTTCATTCCTCTGCTTTTGTTGCCAAACTAACTGACTATTTATGAAGTAAATTCTTATTTTAGTAAGCATTAACTAGGCAACTTGTAACTACAGATACAGGAGCAGAAAATAATATAATTCTGTATTGAGGAATATCAGCGTAACTCGTGGATCTTAAAACTGCAGTTACTTTTTTTTTTATAGACATCAAATATGCTAAAGGCTTCTCAGATGATTCATGGGTTTTTTCCCAATTCCCATCTTGTTTGCATCCCTCCGTAGTTCAGTTTTGTGCATGAATCTATATGATATGCATTTGTTATACAGTACTTGTCGTAAGCTGAGCGAAGGATTCACCAATGAGACTCCCGTAGTGTCACCAGTGATTGGTTTCAGACCTCCTTAATTGCATATGGGTTGAGTCCCAAGAGCCACATTAGACTCCGTTGCTTTCCAGCTGTGCATTCTTCCAGAATATAACAAGAGGGGTTCTTGCCAATTATAGTTGTTCTCTGTAAATGGGACAGTGAAAATTAACAGGATTTGCCTGACAACAGGTCAAAGATCTTTTTAACTTCGTTCTTTGTGTTTAAGCTATTGGCTTGATAATGCTGGAAATAAATTCTTGAGAGGTGTTCTGTGTTGTGTCTTAGTATATGGCAATTAGATCACATACGCCGAAATAACTACGAAGAAATGAAGATTTATTTGTTGTTTACTGAGTAAATCTTCATGGTGTCATATTACAGAAACACTTTTGGCACCAATCTGAGGAAACTGAATTCGGTATTGACAATTTAATCCTTTGCATGATGTTTAAAAACAAAACAAATTTTTTTACCAAAAAAACCCCACCCCAGTCTAGGCCCTGTTAATATGAGTTAAAGGTTTTTTCACTCAAAAAAAAGTTCTTAAAATGTAACCACAGGCTCTTTATGCCGAAACGAAACAATTATTTTTCTATCAAAGAAGGCTGTCTCCCCCTCAAAATTATTTTCATTTCACTTTGGAAGTAAAATTGGTTTGGCGATGATCAATTACGACTCTTTAATATTACTCTGAGACTACTGTAATCTTGTAATTGTCTTCAGTAATGGTGTCCCTGTAGGCCCTGACTATTCAACCAGTAAAACAAATGTGCTCATTTTGACGTTAGGCATGAAATACATTCCTGGGACTTCAGTGAGATTAAAAAATGTCAACTGTGAGCAACCAGGGAGGACTGCACCTTCCTAACCACTTACAGTTGAAAACGAGTGGTATTCCCTCCAGGCATGAACCAGACTGGTGTGAGTGTTATGAACAGCAGTGATGTGAGCTGTATGGATTTACGTTAGAGCATGTAGTTGATTGGCACTTGGTGGAACCCAATACATCGGGAAGGGGGGAGTGATTGCAGAGCATTACAAACACATGATAAATGTAATGAATAATCAGATGCATCCTTCAAGGACTGATTTAGACAGCTATAGAAATTGTTCCTAGATAATTCACAACAATGCTAGTTTTGCTGGTTTTCCCATAATCTGGTGGGATAGTGAGCAAGCAATTTACAGTATAAAGGACTGAGAAATGTGGTCACTAGAGTCAGCATAATTATTAGTAATTATTATGGTAATTAATAATGGTAATTTTTTTGTACTAATGGATCCCAGCCTTTCAATTAGCTGGACATGAGATGAGGGTCTTTTGGCAGAAAAGGAGGAAGACAAAGTGCTCTTTGGTTTAGTTTGCTCATAACCAGCCCAGGAGAGGATAGGGAATTATGGCAGAAAGGAAGCCTGTGACAGGCCGGTGATTGCTATCGGTCATTTGTAACTGGTATTGTTGTTACTGTCTTATTTTTTTAGTAGCAGTTGCATAATTTGTTGACATCGTTAGCCAGGAGTAACTGTCTCTAACCTGCATTTTGCTTGAAGTTTGCTATTGCTTTATCAGAGAGAAGAAAGACTTGTGTGCCCGAAAGCTGTATTTGCTAGTCTAATAGGGCCTCACCCTCTGCCTGCAAGCATTGTTCATAACAGGGGAAAATTGATTAAAGAGATTTGTTCATGGGGAAAAATCCATTCTGCTTCTTTGGAAAGCAAGTACAAAGATGCGTGTTTAATTTGCATGAGCTAACACTTGAGGCCAAAGCAAAGGACTGCCAAATCAGATATCAGTCACTTTTACCTGAGAGGGTAGTGCCTGAAGTGACCTTGGGAAGAGTAGTTTTATGGAAAATAATGCTCAAAACCCTTAAAAAGATAGACAAGGGGATGTTGAAGATAGTAACTGCTAAGGTGAGCACAAAGAAGTGCCTGCAAATGCCTTTGTAAAACTTGCACATTAGACAGTCTTCAGCCTCATCCACTAGCGTTTTCATGGCTTTTCTAGTGTCAGTAAAAAATGAATGTCATGTCCTGCAAGGGGTTTCTCGTGGGCACATGCTTAGCACCAACTACAAACGCTATGTGTCTTGCACAACACCTACCTCAAGACCTCCTGCTTCGTAAGCAACTGCTGCTTGCAAGTGCCTGTGCAGCCTCACCACTTGCATGCTCTGTGGTGTGCTTTCTTAATCATTATCTTACCGACTTAGCTACTACTTCAGGAGCACATCTACTCTTTTAGATAATTCAAAAACCATGAATTCATTTCATTGATCTTGACTTCTTACTTTTATATTCATTCTACCAAAAAAGAGCCTCTTCTCAGTGAATCCGTGTGAACTGTGATGGCACATACACAGAATGGGTTTTCTGAAGAGCTATACGGTGCAGCAGGTAGGAGGATGCTGACTTCGGAATCATTTATCAGGGCATTAATCAACTATGCAATAGTTTCCTATTGCAAGCTCAGCCTTTGTCATCCTGAAATATTGAAACTGGGGAGATTTAAATACTCTGCAAATATATGCCTAGTCATGGGGAAAAATGAAAAATGCCAACCTCTGATTAATGATATTGAGGGCATTTTGACAGTGTGGAGCCGAGTGTCTGATGCTCTCATCCTGAACTTTGTGTGTTTCAGTTGTGCTTCCTGGGAATGAGCTGGGAGCTGTTAGTAATATGCTGCGTTCGATGGGCTTGGTGGATCAGCACATTGAATTTCCTGCTGCTGCAGCTAGCATCCCATTTAAATGGATGGCTTTTTAAAAGCAGTTAATGGGAGGAGATTGTGTTTTGGGGGGGATTGGGTGGGTTGGGTTTTTTCTTATTTTAGGCTTTTCCTTTTTTTTTTATTCTTTTTTCCTTCTTTCTTCCTATATAGCCCCCCCCGGGAGGCCATTTCACAATCTGATTGCTGTAATGGTGGTTAGGAGCATTCACTCTTGGGAAGTTTTGTAGCTCTTATACTTTAGTTTATGGAGCTGTTTTTCCTCCTTCAGGCTTACCTCAGTCACACTTAGAGTTAGGAAAATTCACTCTTGGGAAGTTTTGTAGCTCTTATACTTTAGTTTATGGAGCTGTTTTTCCTCCTTCAGGCTTACCTCAGTCACACTTAGAGCAGCAATCCCATTCACTTTTTATTTTGGCTAATCAAGCTGAAGTCTCTCAGTTCCCAATTTCCTTCTGTTCCCCAATTACCCTGGTAGTCCTTTTCAAACCAGTTTTAGTTTCTGACTTTTATACAGCCCTGGCATCCTTTGCTCAGCATTTCAGATGAGGTAATTAGGCCCTTGTACAGCAGCTTGAATGCTGAAAATAATTCTGATAGATTCAGTTTTTCCTTTTATGTCACTGCATGGCAGCTTAAAGTCAGTCTGATATCACTTTGGTGGTGGTTCAGCTAGTTTTCCCTGTGACAAGCTTGCATCAGAAAAAATTGCTACTTCCTGAGCCTGAGTTTGCGTCTTGTACTGCTGAGTTTTACCCCATTCTGGTTTTCCTCATCATTCATAAGCTTGGATTTGCATTAAAAAAAATTAGCAGTTGACAAATATTGCTACTAAAAGCATGTTGAGAGCAGTTCAGAGAAGAGCACGCTTTCAATAATTCAGGGCAACAAAAACAGATAAAGCGGATAAATCTGAGAGTAGATTTTTAGATTTTATTTTGAAAAACATTTTCTGTGATTATTTTACACTTATTTTCTACTACAAAGTGGGAGGGAAGCAAAAAACCCAAGTTTCTGGACTACATTAACCATATATAAAAAGCCACCTTTCCAAACTGATTTAGGAATAACACCACTTTGGCTTCCACCCTGCAAATCAACTAAACTTTAAACACAGTAAAGGTCCCAGCAGTTTCTCTAGTAGTGAAGTCAATTACTTGGCATACAGTTATTTATTGCCTTGAGTAGATTCTTTAGGACCAGCTATTTTCTCAAACATTCTGAGAGGTATAAAATTAATTATTCTAGGTAGGACTGCATAAGGCATGTAACAAGAGGGGAGAATTGCTGGAGTGTTTTGGGTGGGTTGTGGGGTTTTTTTTTTTCCTTTGGTTGTTTGGGGTGAGGGGGGGTTTTGGGGAGTGTGTTTTGGTTTTTTGTTGTTGTTTGGTTGGTTGGTGTTTTGGTTTTTTTTTTTTGTAGGTTGGGTTGGTTTGCTCAAAATAAATCCAAAATGTTTTCTCACACTTCAGCACTCTGGTTGAAATTTGGTATTAGACTTTAATCATCTACATAGTTAAATCCCACAGGCATTATTTTAAAACCTCAGTGATAACCCTGAATTCTGTAACTACACTTAATCAAGTAATACTTTCGAGATTTGTCTCACAAGCTTGGAGTTTTTTCATGTTCAGGGTTTGGCTTTGCCCCTTTTCTGCCCGCTTTACCTGAGCTCTCTGTGGAATTTGCTCGGAGACAGAATTCAGCCCAAAACATAGCCTGTAGATTGAAATCCAAAATTTGGTAGTTACTGCTACAACTCAGACAAGGTCCGCAAAGCAAAATACTCGAACTCAGCTGCTGCTGAGAAGACATCAGACAATTTCACTGTAGCATGTATCAGGCAAACTGCATGTCATTGTTTTTAATAAAGCCCACTTATTTAAAAAAAAAAAAAAGTAAATAATCTCCAAACTTGATTTGTTGTCAGAAAGATATGGGAGTGAGCAGAGTATGTGCAGAAGAAAATCCTGGTATTTATAAGCTACTTAAGCAATATACAGATTGTGATATGTCGTCTGAGACCTTGATTCTTCTTGCATGTCAGCCAAATAAAATTAATAATAGAAGAAATAATCCTGCTGAGAAAAGTGGGTGAATTTAGTAGGGGGAGCTGAACTTGTACTTGCCACGTTTATCCAGCAGTTGAGGTTCTGTTTACATAAATTAGCTTTAGATAAAATAGCAGTAAACCATATACTCCTGTTTTGTCTTCTGTACAGTGTAGATGTTGCAGGAGATAACTTCAAATTTAATTTCCAGATGTGCTGTACAGCCAACAGAGTGCAAAAGGGATAACCAAGAATTTTGCACTTGAGCAAAAACCTTTTGGACTATCTGATTTAATAATACAGAAGAGAAAATTTCCTCCTAGGTTCTGAGTTGGTGTGAATAGACATAGCTTTGACTTCTGTAGGCTATTCTTATTTAGAGTAGCTGAGACTCTGTCTCAATGATTTTTTTTTTTTGTGAACTTTATTTCTGTCACAGGTACTTTTTAATTGAAAGTGTGGCTCTATTTAAAGGGAATGGGAAAAAAAAAAGGCAAGGGGAGGGGGGAATGTTTCCATTGCGCAGGGCAGGGGGAAAAAACCAACCAAACAGCAAACTCTTTCTCTTCCAAAACCCCATCTACTCATATGAGAGATAAGTAACTGCAAAAAAATATTTGTTTAAAAACTTCAGCATTTAAAACTGGTTCTTAACTTTTTCTGGGCGAGGGTGGGGAAATACTATTACAGATATCCCCTAATACCACCTCCTGGCCTTGTCCCAAAAGTCTCCCACAGGCTAAATATGAGGTAATATCATTGTCTTTTCCTTGGTAATCTATTGTTCTGTTCTTCACCTCTCCATTTCTCGTCCCCCTTCCACCCCAGAGTTCACCAGTACCTGACTCCTGACATGAGGAACGGCAGAATTAGAAAATATGGCCCTGAGATTGCTGATAGAAGCTCAGAGCTAAGGAGGAGCCATCTGCCCATCTCTGATGGGCTTTAGCCATGCTTCCCCACAGCACAATTTACAGTTGCAGCTCTGAATAAAATTTGTTGTGTGTGACGCCTGAGTCACTTTAAGAAAGAAGGTCCTCATAGATGATGGCGCTGCAAAGACTTATTACTTAGCTTGGTTACAAATTACATGTGTCTGGATCACAAAGCCCAGTATAATTTAAGACTTGCCATTATCATAAGTGGTTATTTATTTTTGGATGACTTTAGACCAGGTTCTCAATGAGCACTCAGTGTGTTAATTGCAGTGGGACTTTCTGGGTGAGAAAGTCCTCTTTGCATCCATGAGTACGCGTTAAGTCTAAGCTGTAGCTTTTTAAACAAGAAATACCAAAAATAGGAGCCAGGTCCTCAACTAGGGTTGGAAAAATAGTTATTTCAGAGCAATTTTTGTGAGCCAGATTTTTTTGATCAATTTTTTTATGGCCAAAGATGTTTCCTGACATGTGAAAAGTCTGTTTTCAAGAGGTCTGCATAATGCATTTCACTGTAACGACAAATTAATATCTTTGTGCTAATACTGTCTTAAAGCATAATTCAGCTTCATTAATACAGCAAATTTGTTGTGCATCCCACTTCTGTCATGCTCAAGCACATAAATGGTGCCCTTGATATTCTGTAACAACTGCTTGTTTCCTGGCTGAGGAAGACATTTTGCATTAACATGAAGAAACGAATCCTTTCTAATTATTTATTTATTTTTACCATATTCAACATAGGCAGGATAATTAACATGCAGCAGGGTATGGTCTAGATGACCAATTAACTTCAAATAAATGTGTTCTGGTAATTACTCCCCACACAGCAATGCAAATGTTAGATTAACTTTTAGGAGTGAATTTTATGGATCTTTGAGTTTGAGTAATTTAATATTAAATAAATTGACTGAACTTTACCTGAAGTGTTTTTGTAAAACCTCCAGACCGTTTTCTCTCCCTTCTGCCCGAACATGGAACTGCACAAGTCAGTACGTAATCTGAAATTCCAAATAGTACCTTTTACTATTGAATTGCATACAAACCAGAGTGGATGTTCAGATAGACCCGTGTGCCTTTCTGAAGACAGTAGGTTAAGTTTGCTTTGTATTATTTTCACGTTGCATATATATCCGGACAAACACTTCTGAAAAACATTCAAGGCCATTGAATTAATATGAGAATCAAACAACCTTTAAATTAATAGCGAGTAATTGGATGCATTGCAGGCACTAATTAAATCTTTAAACAAAGCTGCACACACCTGCCTGCTGGTATCTGTCACCCAGAGACCGCTTTCCGTATGCGTATGGCTGACTTGCTGACAGCACTGTCTCCGAGACCAAAATTTTGTATGAGGTGTCCTTGTTTTTCCAGACATCCCTCTGAATTTCTCATGGCCTTTTCTTCTTGAGAACCACCTTTGCCCATGCAAACCAATTAGCTAGACTATAAGATTTCTGCTCATACATCATCAGTTTATAAATGAGAAGAGAAGGTTGATACATCTTACGATCCAGTCTGAGGAATAATATAATAATAGTGAAAGCAATTGCGATTGTGCGTTCCCAAAGCTCTTTACAATCATGATCTACAAAAGGGTCAGCTCTGTGGCTCGGGAAATACATAACCATTTTGCCACTGGTCAGATTAATACAAAGGAGGAATAAATAGTTGATTATACCCTTGCAGAGAGACCAAGTTCCCAAACTGCTGTCATCACAGACTGTACAACTGCAGTAGAGGGAAGAGATCTGGAAACCTTATTTAATAGGGCCCCTAATTCATATAGTTCAGCCATATGTTTACATTTCTAAGTAACCCCTCTTTAGCTCTGTATTCACACAATTATTTCCGTGGACATTAACTTTTGCATTTGTAGGATCTTAATTTGGGGAGTTGCAAGAAGTGGAGCACCTGAGCTCTGCCTGTGAGCAGATGTTGACCCCCACATTCCAGCCCCTCACAGTAGGAACGTTATTTAATAAGCATGGGTTGACTTGAATAGTTTTTCATAGAAAGTGATCCAACTGTCCAAAGGTGCTTAATCTCAATTATATAAATTCATCTCCATCCTATGAAGTACCCTTAGAGAGGCTAATACAAGCTGCTGTTGCAATGAGCTTTTTTAATGGCATTAAAATTGAAAACTCGATGTGTTTCCAAGTGCTGTTTAACAAATGATTTGCCTAAATATCAAATTTGATTTAAATATTTTCGGTCAAGATAGAGACATGCATGGGAAATTCCAGATGAATGGATTTAACCCAAATGACATTACATAGGGATGTCGCAAAAACTGGACTTCGTAGAGGAGGTTGGTTGTAAATTAGTTTGGCATTGAAGACTTGTCTGCTTCTCCCCTGTATGCTAGAAACTGCTTCATTTCTGAAAGAAAACAGTGGTTTTGCAGACCTGACAAAGGTCACTCAGTATAGAAATATGTCTGTGTTATACCAGACTGGCTACCAGGCCTTCAGAGCCTGCAAATATCAGTGAAAACTTTTTTTTTTAATTTATTTTTCAGAAATTAAAACCTTTTTAAAACACAGTATCCTATCTCTTGAAAAGACCAAAGGACACGCTGGGTTACCAGAATTAACAAGCTGCTTTTAGAGGTACCCGCTCTCACCTTTATGCAAATTTGATGGGATTAAAAACTGTGCTGCAAAAACTCTTTGATCAAAGAAGTATTTGAAAATTTTAGTCTTGTATCTCTGAGTTGCTGTGTCCAGCTTATCCGGGCCTGGCATCACGCTCCGCTTCTGACACCATTCTGCCATTCCTGCCTGCATCCAGTATGCTGATCTGAAGCCCAAAAAACAAGTTCCCCATAAACCAGCTACTCTCCTGAAACCCTGGGAATACTATGCTATTTAAATGCTATTTAAATGAGACACATCACAACTATTTAAAAAAAAAAGGAAAGGAAATTAAACAACTGCAGAGTGGAATTTTTCTTTCAAACTTTGCAAAGGTTATTTGTTATATGTGAGGGTATGAGGGAAAGATCACTATAATGAATGTCGTGTGCCTTTGATTTACCTGCTTGGTTTTAGTCTTTTACTATTGAATTACACGAAGAAAAGTCTGTTCAGGACAGCAAACAGGAAGTGAAGCAGCAACTAGTGATAAGAGGCTTTTGGGGAAAATATATCAAGGGCTCTTCAGGAAACAGTGAGATGTTCTTGCTTAAGAAATGTTTGCCTGCCTGGTTCCAGTGAGGTTTGTTTTTGTTTGGTTTCTTGTTTGTTTTATTTCCCAACCCCCTACAAGGCTGGAGCCCAGAGTCATACTATGTGTCCTACCTGCACTAAGCTAGCAGCTCAAGCACAGCCAGGTTTGACAGATGAACGTTGATAGGTGATGCTGTTTAGACAAACCCATGTTAGAAAACTTTGTGGCCCTAACCCTTTATTGGTTTGCAGAGTGTTTTTAGATGATGGCATAAGCTGTCAAATTACAAAGTGATATTTTGAATCACTTGAAGTGAATATAACAAGCAAAGATTCAAAATGTAAGTGTTCCTGGGTGGGCTTTAGGTTCAGTTTGCCAATGGCATGGAAATGAGTACATGAAAATTAATTGCATGAGAAACCTACAGATTTGGCAGAGGAGTTGTGACAGTTGCTAATGTTTTGGCTGCTTTCAGTTCACGCAGTATCCTATCTCTTGAAAAGACCAAAGGACACGCTGGGTTGCCAGAATGTAACAAGCTGCTTTTGGAGGTACCCGCTCTCACCTTTATGCAAATTTGATGGGATTAAAAACTGTGCTGCAAAAACTCTTTGATCAAAGAAGTATTTGAAAATTTTAGTCTTGTATCTCTGAGTTGCTGTGTCCAGCTTATCCGGGCCTGGCATCACGCTCCGCTTCTGACACCATTCTGCCTTTCCTGCCTGCATCCAGTATGCTGATCTGAAGCCCAAAAAACAAGTTCCCCATAAACCAGCTACTCTCCTGAAACCCTGGGAATACTATGCTATTTAAATGCTATTTAAATGAGACACATCACAACTATTTAAAAAAAAAAGGAAAGGAAATTAAACAACTGCAGAGTGGAATTTTTCTTTCAAACTTTGCAAAGGTTATTTGTTATATGTGAGGGTATGAGGGAAAGATCACTATAATGAATGTCGTGTGCCTTTGATTTACCTGCTTGGTTTTAGTCTTTTACTATTGAATTACACGAAGAAAAGTCTGTTCAGGACAGCAAACAGGAAGTGAAGCAGCAACTAGTGATAAGAGGCTTTTGGGGAAAATATATCAAGGGCTCTTCAGGAAACAGTGAGATGTTCTTGCTTAAGAAATGTTTGCCTGCCTGGTTCCAGTGAGGTTTGTTTTTGTTCGGTTTCTCGTTTGTTTTATTTCCCAACCCCCTACAAGGCTGGAGCCCAGAGTCATACTATGTGTCCTACCTGCACTAAGCTAGCAGCTCAAGCACAGCCAGGTTTGACAGATGAACGTTGATAGGTGATGCTGTTTAGACAAACCCATGTTAGAAAACTTTGTGGCCCTAACCCTTTATTGGTTTGCAGAGTGTTTTTAGATGATGGCATAAGCTGTCAAATTACAAAGTGATATTTTGAATCACTTGAAGTGAATATAACAAGCAAAGATTCAAAATGTAAATGTTCCTGGGTGGGCTTTAGGTTCAGTTTGCCAATGGCATGGAAATGAGTACATGAAAATTAATTGCATGAGAAACCTACAGATTTGGCAGAGGAGTTGTGACAGTTGCTAATGTTTTGGCTGCTTTCAGTTCATGCTGCATCTGAAGTGCAGCATGAATGGGCCCCTTTCAAAAATGTTGAATATTAAGATCCTCAGTGGATGGTTTTAAAGGGCTGCTCTATCTATTAAATCAGACCTTTATCTGCAGTGGTCTGAGTCTAGAACCTCCTCACAGCACAAAGGTGACAGCAGCATATGCGAAAGCAGGATTTGGCCCTGTATTTTAAGAAAACACTGTCACATTCCTTATTTGCAGTCAGCCACAAAACCTGCTGCTTTGCATCTGGGCAATCTCCATGAACTACAAAGGACTTCAGAGGTGGTCCTCATAGTTGAGAGCCAGTTCTGTTCTTTGGGACATACTTCTGGCAAGAATGTGACTTATCAGTGTAGGCCACTGAAATCAAAGGAGCAAGAGTAGCGTCCACCAGCTAAGGATGTTGTCCCACAGGGCTAAGTTTATGTGTCAGTATTACACGTGTTGCAATGATAACTCTGATGCTGCAGCAGTTGATAGTTCTCTCCCAAAGGTAAATTAGATTTCCCTTCACAGTGTGAAAGTAAACCTGAAGAAGGAGGGATGACGTCCAGGAGCATTTCTTTGCTCAGTAAAAAGTGAGGGAGGGAAATGCCAGTTGTATTAGCAGTTTTGAAGTCTGTGAATCTGACACTTGATCGACGGCCTGTGTGAGCACTGCCTGGGTTTCCTCTTCACTGGTCAAAGATGCACTGACTTTTCTGTGGCATTCGCTTAAATCAGAGCAACCGCTCTAAATAACAGGCTGGGTGTTTGCATGCAAAGTAAATGCTCTGAAGTGCATCAGAGGAGCTACAAAAGGGCAAAGTGGCGTATTTCAAAGAGAACTGGAACAGTAAAATTTTATTTAGTTGTAGCATCTGAGTAGCAGATGGTAAGGAATAAATTTAAGAACGTGAAAACCATGTGGATGTGTCAGGGGAGCTAGTTACCAGCAGGTGAGGTGTGAGACTTCTGTAGCATAAACCATAATCCAATCTCTAAAATAGTAACGGTCATGATGCTATCATAGACATGACGGTAGTTATGATCTCTGCTAGTGTGTGGCCACAGGAGCCGTCGGGACCTCGCACAGCTCCAGCAGCTCTCAGGTTTCCAGGGCTGGAAGGGCAGCAGCAGGAAATAATTGGGACTTTTCCTACTGATACTCCTAATATATATTCATTTTGACAGTCGGGAAAATGGTAGAGAGAAGGCGTGAGAGAAAGGTGCAAATGCATACTTGCTGTAGCTTTTTCAGCCCGTCAGAAAGCTGGAACTACACCGAGCTGCAGAAATGGTGGGGATACTGCGTCGTTGTGATCATCCACACCAGGCCTGGAGCATCCTTCTCCAAAGTGGTACTGCCCTTTCAAAAAGGTTTTGAAAAGTAACTGGGAGTGTAGAGGGTCATTGGGTTTTTAGATGGGAGAAAAACATGCTCTTTCTTTTCTTCAGTTCCAGGAAGCTCAGTGTTTCGGTGTCTGGCTCAATAGTTCAGCTGACCTGTTTTGACTTAATTCAAATCTGATGGGACTGTGACACTTTAAATGGACTTAAACTGGAGGAATTTATTATTTTGATTTTTGGAGACACTCTGTAGCATTTGGCCTTAGAACAGCAGTAGTAGTGACAACTTCTTGGCAAGTGCATATATATATTTTTAATCTGATAAATGCACTTTTCGTGTCTGATCATTATCTCTTGTTTATTCCAAAGAAGGTAGAACATAGGGAAACTTGCTGATTTTAGGTCTTATTTCTTTTAATGGACTTCACAGGAATGAGAACAGTGACAGTGGCTGTAATATTTAGTTTGTGAACAGGGCGTACATTAGCCTCAGGAGCTGTGCTTTTAATTATTAGTCACAAACTGTACTTTCAAGACCATTAAGAATTAGAGGAAAATTACATGTGCACAAAGCTGAGAGCTCTGCTTGCAGAGAGAGGAGGTTGCATAACTGGGCCGAGATGACAAAAAGCTGTTGCTGAAACCGAATTCGCGTGTCTGTGGGGAATTGTATTTTCCAGTTAAAGATGTAAAGATATATCCCTCAATTACAGATGTATGTACGGCAGAGAACTCATTTTCACCTACTGCAGCCTTCTCAGGAGTTGTATGCCTCTCTGTTTTACAGACTGGGTGAATAACTTGCGATAATAGTTTTTCTGTTTCTGATCAGCTTGTGAACAGCCTGCGTAACCGTTCACCGTACCTGCGTGTAGGAGGTCAGCACTGTATGCTACTGAAATCCAGTTTAAGCCATACCTTGAAGCATTTAGGGGCTGCTGGAGTTGCTAGAGCCATTCTGCCTTGGGACATCTTGGGAGTTAACCATGGGATCTGTGTGACTCTAAATTTCTACTAGGATAAGATTAATCGGACTGTAATTAGTGACTTGACCATCTATGTAATATCATTGTGGTAAGAGCATTAGGCTCAAACATGACACATTGAGCTCACAAGAGGAGGGATGCAACTCTTCATATCATTAACCAAACATCACTTTATTTCCTAGGGTTTTCTTTTCATCTTCCCCCACAAACGTAACAATCATTCCAGTTTTCAAAAGCCTTTGCAGAGCAAGGGATACACTTGTGGTAACTTCAGCATGGGCTTGGCATGTGCAATCACGCAGCATTCACAGTCGCACAATGTTCAAAGCTTTCTCCGTTCATCATCTGCTTTTTGCATGCTACCTGGTGCGACTCGCTGAGCCTCCCCAGCCCACCAGCACCTATGCTGACAGCTCACACATATATTTGGCAGACATCAGTGTGCAAGGAGGGGGTTAACAAGTCACTTCTGTGAGCATATATGGGAGGTTTCAGGGTCTTTCTGGCTTTCCACAGAGGAAAAAAAAAGGCAAGTTTTTAGACATAAGAAAACTTCTGGAAAAATAAATGTCCAGTGTGCTGTTATAGAGAAGTTCTGAGAATGCGTAAGGCGAGTCCTGGAAGGAAGAGGGCTAAAATGACAACAGCTGGAAAATTGTAGATAATTGTAATAGGAAAAGAAGTAAGAGGGATTAAAGACAATTCCAGAAAAAACTTTGTCTTGTGCTTTAAAGCATGCCTGTTATAAGGTATACCCTTAGTTGTACTGGTTTTCATGAGACATAATCGCATACTTGAAACTTTTATAGAGCATTCATTCTTTGAAGTACTCTTCCATATCAGGGTTTTAAAAAAACAAAAGCCACTCATATTGCTAGATTTTTTCCCTTCCAGCATTGCAGCATATTACTGTCCCATCCATCCTTAGGCTTTTTACTTACATCTGTGACGTTTTGCAAGGATTTCACTGAAGTCAATTAAATTAATCTGGATTTACACCCACACTGAGAGACTGCAGAACAAGAACTGCTACGTCTTATTTTTAAGCGTTGTCTCTTTTCTGAACACAGGCCTTGTCTATAAAGGTGTGGGGGTATTTTTCAGGAGGAGGGTGTAGGACCAGGTGACTGCGGAGGTCCTGTCCAGCCTGAACTTTTCAGTGGATCCATGTTTCTTCCTCAGTGGATGGACTTGCCATCGGGGCATTGCTGCTTGCAAAAGTCAGAGTGCATTTCCCAAAGGAGCAAGCAGGAATCACTTGTCCAACAGTGATCACTAGTCCAACAGCCTTTCTCATCTCTTAGTATTTTCTAGCTGAGCAGTGGCAGCTGTCTGGTGTTGACTCAGTGATTAGTGCAAAATAAATCTATTTCCAGCGTCCTCCAATAATGCTCCATCTCAAGGAAACATCTTGGCTTACTACTGCAAACGCTGAGCAAACAGCACCCAGCTGGGTTATGAGCAAAAAAGCTTTCTTTTGCATCTCATACATAGAAGCCTCGTATTTTTCTTAGTCATCTTTTGGGAAATCATCAGAGGGACACCCAAAGCATCTTTTCTCATTACCATCCAAAAGGGTATTAGATGTGGGCCTACCAATATAGATATGGGTTTTGTGGTTAAGTATAGAGTAGTAGTATGTGTTTAAGTCTAGTATTGTTGGCTGGGAGGGGACGTGAGTCGGCTTTATAGTTCAGGGAGCTCAGGAGGTAGGGTAAGAGCAGAAGACCTTTGAGGTGATGTTAAGGAGTTCATGTCTGACGTGGTATAGGAAAGGTGATACACAGGAGAGCTAAAAATATTTTCTTACAGATAAATGTGGAACAGACATCTTGTTAATTATGCATCTTTTAAGCTTGGTTTGCAAATTGACTTAATAGTATATAATTATGATTTATTTAAAGACAAATTAGTATTTGACTTTTAATTTTTGGTTGGATAAGTCATCTGCATTTCTGGTGCGTTGTTATCACAGAGCTCATATTTGGCATTTCATGGTTTTGAGGTCACTAATGTAAGAGTGTTGGACAGCTTTTTTTTTTTCCTCTTTCGTAAGACTTAACCTAAATCATGGCGTTAAGTAACATTACTTTCATGCTGGTGAGAATGTTTTACTAGTTATTAAAAGTATATGTGTCACTTTCCCCTGTCCTTCAGGTACAGCCAGTCTGTTGTTGCTGAGTTTCTGGATTCGTGTCCACAGGGTCTGTATTATTGATCACAGGTATTGCCCCATGTTGCCCAAGTTAATATGTGTTTGTGGCACAAGTAACTGACCTCAGCACTTTGGTACAAGACAAACTGGGGGGGCGTGGGGTGTGGAAATCTAACATTTTGAAATGTGTCTCTTTTTTTTTTTTTAAACAAAATACCCCTGTTTTTGAAAAGTTGAAACAGGTCTTCATTATCTGCTTCCACTGTGATCCACATTCATTTATTTCTCTTTGCTTTCATGCAAAGTCTCTGGTTGTTATATCTACCAAAAGTTTTTGTTAATCAAGCAGTCTCAAAAGACAAGGGCCTTTCAGACTGACTGGGGAAACTTACTATACTGACATTTTTAGCTTTTACGTGTTTCCAGTGCCATTTATTCTTAGAAGATAAATGATTATGGTAGATAGATAGAACATCAGAATAGGACAATACTTTTTTTTTTTAAAATCATTTAGAAACTGCATTTAATCCTGTGGGTAACTCCTCATCATTGTTGAGGTGGACTTGTCTGTGGTGTTCTTGTAGACTATATACGTATGTATGGAAGTCAAACTGTACTCTAGTCCAGAAAAGATCCCTTGTGATTAGCATTTCCCTGGAAACAGCAGCTATAAGGCTGTAGGGTTAGCTAGGCTATATCTAGCATTAGTTATGGTTCCTTTTACATCTTTATAAACCCAGAGTGACTTTTGAATTATTGGTATAGCTGCTGCCAGAATTTTGGTTTACTTATTGTGAACATCCGTGGTTTACTCCTGCAAAATCCTAGTCTGCAGCAGTGAGCTCATGGTACACAGGGCTGTCCTGATGGAAATGGTTTGTCAAAATCATACTTGGTAGGCATAGATAGTAACCTGAGAAACACATCCCATTCTCATCTTTCTGTTTTTATTGTTGTCTTGTGACAAGTCAAAGCAGTGGTACAGGGTCTCCTCATTTTTACCCAAAACACTGTAGAGTGAAAATAACTTAAAGCCTAGTTGACTCTTCAGTGAGTGCTACAGACTGTGCACGTCCAAAGTACTTCCTTTTAAGCAGAACTTGGTAAATCAGTAAGCATAGGGGAAAACTGACTTTTCAGATCTACCCTTCACTACTATAAATTGTTTGCGAGTGGCTAACCAATGCTACAAAGTTGTGTTGTTCAGAATTATTCACTAAAGACAGACCAAGAATCATCTGGAAGGGGCATGTCACTCAGAAGTAGTTCAGTCAAGAATTTCAACAGTCCAGCTGGTTTCCCTGAATACAGAGGTTACTTGATAAGTTTCCTACACGAGCCACATAAATGTAAGTCTTCAAAATTGCCTGTCTGGTGCCAGTACATGTTACAACCATGCAAAATGCAATTTTTCTAAATCTGTTCCAAAATTCACTTAATGGCCTTGCATGCCTGACAATAAAGCTCCTCTGTCAGAATGCTCATAAGAAGTGAACGCAAAAAGGAGACGAGAGCTGCGGTGTGGCCATTTAATAATCGAAATGAACTCATTGAGCAGGAAAAGCACATTCTGGGTGTTTTTATGCTTTATTGTTTGCATGCTGCTACTGCTCCAATTCCACAAAGCTCCTGGGATCCTCTATAGTTTATAGTATATGACTCATTGGTCTTTTGACACTAAGCTTATTTGACACATAAAGATTTTGATTTACACTTCCCTGGAGAAATGTATGTACAGATAAAGGTTACAGAGGGAGGTAAGTGGCCCTCAAATTGTGTTACCTTTAAAAAGCAAGAGAAAGTCTCTTCTTCCTTAAAATGTTGAATAGGATAGCAGTAATGCCAGTTACAGAAGTCTTCAGAGCATGCCACTCTGCAGTTTGTTTACATACATCCAGAATGAAGGTAGTGAAGGTACTTTTTACAAGCTATTTACCTTCCACATAAAAAAAATGGTAGTAAAACAACCCATATTTGAAAGTGCTTTATTTGTGGCATCTTATTGTAAAATGTGGTTCCTGCTTCTCTTCAGTTAGGCTTAGCAAGCAGGTAGGAGTATTAAGCAGGGGGATGTGACCACACTGCAATGTTCTTCCTTTTTTCCTTCCCTTTTCCAGATATTATTGTGGTGTCAGTGGCTTTCAGATCCTTTGGCCACTACCTTTTAAGAAGGGTTTGGTATCCAATTGTTGGTTAGTCTCCACAGCAATATTTTATGGGAAGTACCCCAAATACATTTGCAAATAAATACCTGGAGCTTGGCAGCAAACTCTCCCTAAACTTTACTTAAACATTCTGTAGATTCAAAAATGGGAAAGACAGGGGAGAAAATGCTGAGGATAACATATAGGGGACTGTGCCCAGGTAACTTCTCCTGAGAGCTGCTGTGAGGCAGGGAACGATGTTATCTCCCCATCGCCCTCAGAAAGCCAATGGCATTTCTGTTCTTCGTTTCATTAGAGTAGCACAAAAGGAGCCGCAGAGCTGGGCTGCGTGCAGGTTGTACAGTGGCCATCCTTTTCCTTTAAAGAAATGCATTCAACTGTGCATGATTAATTTTTTCCTCCGGTGTGTTACTTATAGTCATTGAGAGCATTTTCCCCAGAAACACAATACCTACTTTAACTGCAAAAATCGGTGGGTATTTAAACTTCATGGAGCCTGAGCAGCCCTCAGAACTTCAATAGCTCAAAAGCAGTCATTCGGTATGAAGTCTTTGCTTTTGCTCTTTCTAATACTGTGCACTTTGTATTATTGTACATCAAGAGTTTGTCTCAAAGAAATGGCAAGAAAGACGGTGCTATTCCATCTCTAGAAGAGCTCTGCTGATAGACAGCTAATAGTTTTTCCATTTATCTCCAGGTGTTTCAGAATTTCAAAATTGCTGTGGAAAAGCATATAATTGTTTGGGCCAGAGTTTGTTGAAATTCTGTCAAAATTAGATAATTTTAATGAGTATGGAGGGGGATGGCTGCAGTGCAGCCTGTATGAGTCAGTCACGCCAACCTGCTAACAACCTCAAATGATTATAAATAGCCTTTTGATAAATTTAAGTGATAGCTTCTCTCATTTTTGTGTTGTCATTCTCTATCTGAAAACCAAGAAGATCCTGTATTTTGAGTTCTGAAGCCATCGTTCTATAGTCATCAATTTTTATGGGGTAGAGTAGAAAGGGAAAAGCTTACTGTTGATTCCCATGGTTGCAAGGTAGGGTTTCATCCATATGTGATGCTGAACATAAGGTCTGACCCTGTAGCCCTCAGAGTCAATAACAAAATTTTTACCAATCTCGGATGATTCAATCTATAGTGCTCAATCTAAAAGCACAGCATCTGGTCCTGCAAGCAAACCCTTTGGAGCAGAGTCACCGGTGTTGCAGTGAGAGCTGTCAGACCACTGTACACAGGTTGGTGTTGGAAACATCTGATCCTGTTCCAGGTGCTGAGCAGTGGATGATCCCAACCATACGTCTTTCTGGAAATTTAGTACCTGGTATGTGCCTCTGACTTTAAATCACACCACGATCTGAATTTTTAAGTCAGAGTGGTATGTCTTTCTGTGAGCAGGAAAGGAGGGTTGCTTAACATCCAGCTCTTGCAGGGTGGTGCTGGGGGAATTTTCAGGAACTTCAGTGCGATCATCATCTCTGTTTTAACATTCATTGCGTAATGTCTCAGGTGAGAAGTAGCTTACGGGTCAGCAGAAATATTTTAAAAGAATGTATGTAAACGGATTACTGGATTGCAGGAATTGGGAGAAAAGCATGAGGATATTTCCATGTGCATTCCTAAAAATTTGCTACCCACGTGGTAGCAGCAGCAGTGTCTTCCCTGTTTTGGTCAGCCTGGCTGACACATCGTCTTCCCCAGTTGCTGAGATTTCCTTGGACACAGACAATTCAGCCACTCTACCCTGGGTGGCGGTGTCATTCAGTATGGTGCCTTGTTCACCTGGTGTTCTCTTTCAGAAGAGGTCCCTGCTCAGTGTCTCTCTCCTCCTTGAATTCTTGGATAGGAAGCGCCACTGCCTCAAACTCCTGCAAGGCTTAAATACCTGCTGTTGGGGTTGTAGATTGCGGTGCGCATTTGCCTCTATTTTAATTCCCACTGAGGAACCCTTGTCTAGTGGTAGAAGATCTAAAAAGGATGCCTGGTTTTAGAGGGCAGTGGCTTAGGGAGCTAATTTTCAAAGAGCCTTTAAAAAAAGATAAATTGGTCTGTTGCATTCCTGCACATTTTGTGAGCCTCGATTTTGCAAAGTTGTCAATAAAATAGCATAGGCATGAATTCTCCGGTGTTTCCTAATGGTCAGGGCATGCCCCAGAGCATTTGAGCCTTTGTACTTCTATTCAAATCCTAATATTACATGTACTTCAGGTTTTGGTCAGGCAAATCTTCCTGATGGGAGCAATGCCATGGGATATGTATCTTATACTAGCAGAGGTTTAAAGCCAAGTGTTTCCTCAATAAAGTGGAAAAAAATTCATTACATCTTCTTCAGATGCTTAAAGATTCAGAGAAAGCAAGCTAGCAGAGCACTGGGGCCAGAAGATTTATAATCTGTACTTTTTTCTGTTCAGTTGCTACATTTTGGGCAGGTCAAGTTGCCTCTCTGTGCCTCAGTTTCCCCTTTCAGCATGTCTCTGTTGTCTCTATAAAAAGGAAGCTCTGGGAAGCGTGAGTGCCTTTAGCCTGTCACTGTGGGATGCAAAATACAGAGGCAGCGGTATAAAAGAAATAATAACCTATGTGTGATGTGGGACCTCTCATTTCATTGAATTTTCCATCCTCTGAGGAAAACCCTTTTTAGAGGTTGGGAAAGGGAGGTGGTAAAATGTGCTTAATTATATTTGACTCTAGTGGATGTAATTCAGTATGGACCTCTTGTGTTAGTCTGGAAAAGTTGAAGAGGAGCCCATGGTTATTTTAAAATTAATTATCATTCTTCTGAAGTCACATTGAAAAAAGAACAGATAGGCAAAAACAGGCAATAAAATTACTCACAGACGAGGCAAAATATACCATATGTCAGCTACACCTTAAAGCCAATGGGGTGCCACCTTTGTTTTTCTCAATGTAGTATTTTTGCTGAGGTATTACAGGACATCTTGCGCTTCCCATGCCAAAGCCTAGGCACTTGGTGGGTGTCTGACACAACAGTAACAATACTGCACTGCCTTTTTCATTTTAGCATTAACTTCTTATTTTACAATTACATGCTTGGCCCTTGCAGAGCTTGCAATTGCAGGGTAAATATTTGAATTTTTATTTTTCATAATTGATCTCCTGACTTTAACATCTGCTGAGTAGAGGAGATGCAGAAGCTGACAGAAAAAAATGTATGGCTGTTCTCAGCAGGACATTGGCTCAGCTCTCCTCAAATATTTTCTCCTGACGTGTTCGGTGCTGAACATACGGGCGCTTACTGCCTGGCGGCAGCCCATGGCTGCTGAGTGCTTCGGTATGCTCCAAATCATTTACACCATCTAGAAAATAGGCAGTAAAGCTTGCTGAGAGGCCCCTGAGCAATTCTCTTGGCAGAGAACAGATGTGGCTCCAAAAGGGCAGGTGGAAATTTCCCTTGGGACATCCCTGGAAAAGGCATGGTATGCAGGCCTGGTATACACTGTTGTAAATGTGATTGCGTGTGTGTGATGGCTGTAGGCTGGAGGTAACACCGTCCTCAACCATAATACACTTAACCAAGAACAAATTACATGAACCAGTAGGGAGAAAAAGTTAATTAGTGTTTTTTGCCTTTGAGAGAGGAAAAGAATTCTACCCTAAATCCCTAGGAGTAAGGTGATTTGTCACTTTAAAAGCTCTATTTCTGTTCACTATTTATGTGACACCGTCCCAACCGTTACCCAGGCTGTTAAATTAAATGTGACATCTCAGGAGTTGCATTGTCCAAGAAGTTGTGTCGTAAAAAGGTACAGGAAAACATTGCAACTCAGACTGTAACGCAGTAATGTAGCTGCTCTAGTAACGACATGGATATTTTTCTTTTTTCTTCTTTATCTTCTTTGCCCACATGGATAATAAACATAGAGAAAGCAAACTGTTGTCTCCTCATGCAAATGTATGACTTCTAGAAACAGCAAAAACACTTTAGCATTACTATGGAGTACTAATAAAATACTTGTTAGTGGCTTTTGCTATTTGTGTACGTTATGTTGGAGTTGGAGTGGGGGTTTCCCTGTTGATCTGCGTTACAGAGAACTGATTGCACCATGGATGAGGAGCTAAGACTGTATTTTATAGTCTGGATCAGCAAATCTTTTCAAGTTCATTGATTAAAGCTCGGCAAAAAGTTATTTTCGGACGGCAAGCTAGGCAGTTCCAACTTCTCCTGACTTTGCAGAGAAAGCTTAAAGAAACACAAAGCTTTTGCGTGACACAGCACTTGATTTTTGTAACAAATGGCAAATGAAGATGGTGTTTTGCCTCTGTAGTACCAGGTGACTATTTCTGGAGCAAAGACAGATGTGCCTTGGTGTTGTCTGCAGGAACAACAGGCTTCTGGCACCTCACAGAGGGAGGCAACATCTCAGCCAGCCTAGGCAGTGCTGGAGGGAGGGTCTTTGGCACTCACAGCATGTACTGTCCGGATGTCTCCTTCCCTTACCCTTCTCCCTTGTCCTCTCTCTCTTCTCCAGGGCAATTTCTCATGACTTGGCATGCATCTCAACAACAACAAGCCAGCAGCCTTTCACGCCGGGCTGCAATTTCCAAGGGGGCTGGCAGATACTTGATGCCCTCTTCCTCCTTGCCCTTGCTACAGCTCTGAACAGAGGGAGCGGCTCCCATATTCTTCCTGAACAGTCGTTGAGACTGACCTTCCCATAACTAAGTATCAGGAGGAGAAACAGGGAGGGAAGTCTGTGCAGGCACCTAAGTAGATCTCCCTTTGGTTCTCCCTCTTTTTGAAGCCCCTGAGTAAAGAAATGGTGCGGAAAAAAATTGTGATTTAATAAATTAGGCTCCGTTAGATGACTTTGACAGTGTGGTTGCTGTGGTAAAAGAGAAATTGGAGAGCTCTTGTAGGAAGGCAGAATCTGTCTGAAATTTGCAGGTGTTAAAAGCTGGTGCCAGCTGCCACAAAAGTTAGATGCATTGTACCAAATTCAGCAAAAGTTGAGAATAATGTTTCGAGTAGGAGCTAGGAGAGAAAACATTTAAACTAGACATAGAATCAAGAATATAAGAAGTCAGAGATTTATCTATAAGCTGGCGGGACAGACAAGGCAAGGGACAAAAAAGAGGGTGAAAGCATTTTATGAAGATTGGAAATTCCTTTGTAGAGTGAAGCTGCTCTATTATTGGCTTGCCAATGTGACACCCATCCACAAGAAGGGCCGGAAGGAGGATCCGGGGAACTACAGCCTGTCAGCCCTGACCTCGGTGCCGGGGAAGATTATGGAGCGGTTCATCTTGAGGGCGCTCACAAGGCATGAGCGGGACAACCAGGGGATCCGGCCTAGCCAGCACGGGTTCATGAGAGGCAGGTCCTGCTTGA
>NW_008795672.1:45178-45591 GCF_000699145.1 Aptenodytes forsteri | reverse complement strand
TTTCTTGCTTTGAGTAGGGACTCTAGACAACGCCTATCGCAGACCCTCTCTTTATGACTGTCTCAGTCCAACTAGGATTTATAGTTGCTCTTGAAGTATTTGTCTTCTGGCTTCAACTGAGAGAAAATATTATATGTGATTTAGGAGATCAACACAATTCATTCAATTCATGTAGCAGAAAAAGAAAAATTGTGAAACATCACCTGCGATTAAATCAATCTGGTAACGTGTTCTGCTTACAGACATTCTGCAATCAGAAGAAAACCTAACATCTTCAAATAGGTTCTTTGCTGTACAAGCAACTTGGGGTTTTTTTTCACTATGAGGTAAATCAATGTGCTAAAAGTGAAACTACACATCAAAGCCTTAAAGTCAGTATCATTAAAGAAAAACCACAAAAAAACCCAAAACAT
>NW_008795672.1:44366-45002 GCF_000699145.1 Aptenodytes forsteri | reverse complement strand
GCCCCAAAACCCCACCAAAAAATACCCAGAAGTAAGGGTAAATGTACTCTTACTGGTGTTCTTAGAGAACTCCCACCTCTAAATGATACTAGGTGGCAGTACAGACAGGTTTTTATCATGAGCATCCTCTAAGGATGGTTATTTGGCCTCATTTGTTGCCTGATAGGAGTCACCTTCCCTACAGGTCGGTCCAGGAGCACAATGCACAGCTCCCTGGCATCAACCAGGGAACTTACTTTTCATTGTATTAGTTCCAGGCCCATTATTTTCTGAAAAAAAGGCATGGAGACATTTAATAAGATCAGTTACCCTTGAAGGTATTTAAGATCATCTTTCTGTAGCTAATGAGCAAGTAGACAGGAATTCAAAGAGCATAGAATCATAGAATCATTGAGGTTGGAAAAGACCTCTAAGATCATCGAGTCCAACCGTTGACCCAACACCACCATGTCCACTAAACCATGTCCCTAAGTGCCTCATCTACTCGTCTTTTAAATACCTCCAGGGATGGGGACTCCACCACATATATACTACACATTTCAAAGATCTTTTTCACTAGCCTTAGCAAACTGGCTCAAATCAGCTCAACCTTTGATCTGGGAGGCTTAAAGCATAAACATTTATTTACATGTGTTT
>NW_008795672.1:41077-43653 GCF_000699145.1 Aptenodytes forsteri | reverse complement strand
AGTACTGAGCCCTGGGGAACACCGCTCGTGACCGGCCGCCAACTGGATGTAACTCCATTCACCTCAACTCTCTGGGCCCGGCCGTCCAGCCAGTTTTTGACCCAGCGCAGAGTCCACCTGTCTAAGCCGTGAGCCGCCAGCTTCTCTAGGAGAATGCTGTGGGAGACGGTGTCAAAGGCCTTACTGAAGTCCAGGTAGACCACATCCACAGCCTTTCCCTCATCCACTAGGCGGGTCACCTGGTCATAGAAGGAGATCAGGTTGGTCAAGCAGGACCTGCCTTTCATGAATCCGTGCTGGCTGGGCCTGAATCTAGTTAATAGTTAATAACTAGATGAATCTAGTTATCCCAGTGCTGTTGAAAGCTACATAAAAATGACTGAATGTCTAAAACTAGAAGTAACTATATTGTATATAATTAACAGAAAATTCTCAACAATTGGTGTTAATGTTCATAGGAAGATGATTTGGCTATTTATTTGCTTATTTGACTTTAGTCAAATTTTACATGGCTGAAGCAGAATCGCATCTGATGAAATAACACAACTTTAAGTCACTGATTTCTACCTAACAAGTTTCCTTAGCATCACTAGTGTATGGAACGTATGCACAGCCTTTGTGTAACACAGTATTTGTGATTAACGGGAACAAGAAAATTCACTATGTGGATGCTCTTGAGTTGAAGAGAAATGCAAAGCTTCCATCCAAAACTGCCATTTATATACGTTGTTAAATACAGTACCCCAAATCATGAGACAATTTTTTCCAATATGCAGAACTAGTAGCTAACTTCCAGTCTCTACCTGTTGGAGAAGATGCCTTCTCAGGTATTTGCTATGCTGTATTAAACTTGGTAAATATTTTTATATTTGGTATCACTAATTTTACAGTTTTAGAGCCATTTCGATAATTTCTCATCATTTCCATCACATGAACTATGGAACTTGCTTGTGACAGAGATCATCCTAAGGATGATGTTTGTATTTTATACCAGCTTGATCATGGATTTCGGTTACTCAGCTGCCTCAACATTGAGCTTCTGGGTAAACTGCTCCTTTTGCTGTGCCCACTGATTTTTTTGAGATGCTTTTATTGCAGTGGATTAGCTGGCAGGTCTCTGTTTACTCAGCCCTTCTTCTTTGCATTAACAGTCCTGCCATCTACAAACCAGCTCACAGGAGATTGATTTCTGAGATGAACTGTCCTGCACCGATAAACATCTCTGCTAAAACCCTAATATTTGCCGTGTGATCCTGGAGAAGAGACACCATGATCCATCAGAACCCGTCCCTCCCTGACCACTGAAAGGCTGTTTCCCAGAAGATGGAGCTCTTTCCCTGAGACTGATGATGGAGACCCTGTAAGTTCAGTATCATATAAAATCTGGGAATTCTTATGGGTGCCAGTGAATTATTATTCTTAGCTGAGAGAAAGAAGAAAAAATGAACATGTTAACCATAAATATTTTATCATAAAAGAAAAGTTTTGCTTTTTTCCTCAGTAAACGATACTTCTTAACTATAATAATAGTAGATGAAAGTAAATTCAGTTATTAAAGAGTCCAGATGCCAAACTTTTTTTCCCTTTGAAGCAACATATGACTCCTCAGCAGACTTGGGTGTATAAAGCTTTGCGATTTTCTTGAGTTTATCACTTGATTAGAAAGATGGTGATCTGTCTTATTGACAGCAGTCACTCCCTTTTTGCTGGAAGCAAATCCATTAACTCCTCTCTGGGGTAGAGAGGGGTATTTATTTCTGTTATGCTTTGATTTCCAGCTGTGAATGATAAGACTGAGAGGGATTTTAGATTTCCACATTGAAAACCAAGCGAAAAAGTAATGAGCATAGAAGATTGAAAGAAAAATATGGATGTTGATTCTTGCTAAAGTAAGGATGGTTTGTGGGAACCCACAAATCATGCAGAAGGTGTCCCTTGTGCTGGGACTGGAACAGCAGAGCCCTTCTGGCATCAGGTGCTGAAGGAAATAATAAGTACGTGAGAATTTGAATGCATTTATAATATGCTTATGTGTATTTAGTGTCTGATCTTCTTCCCTTAAAAGCAGTGTTAACCCTTTTCCTCCGTCCCTTCCCTGCTCACCCCTCAAATCTAGGGTATGGCTGTTGGTCTCTCTTAAGCCTGGACACATTGAGGAGCCCCTACGGAAACTGGACAAAACTATTGTTGTTAATGACACCAAACAATTGTCTGTGTCTCAGCTTCCACTATTTTGGATGCTATGAACATTTTACTTTTCATTTTATTGCTGTAGATCAGATATTCGTTTTTTACAGCTCGCATGTGTATTATCTAAACTGCAAAAAAGATTATGAAGAAGGGAAGTTTTATAAGCACTGACGTCGTTGTCATGACTACCTAAGCCACTTTGCTGGTACCGTACAAGTCTTTCACTTTATCTGTCTAGCTTTTACACAAACAACTTTTTTTTTTGCATGAGAGTCTGAAGAAACAGGGCTCAGGAAACATCTATAAGCCTAAATATGTCTGTGTGTAGCATCCAGGTGAAGCTAATGCTCATTTCTCCCCCCCCCCCCCACATAAACAAAACACGT